>NW_023504087.1:0-12500 GCF_904848185.1 Acanthopagrus latus
CTCATTCAACACACAGATATGGTTGTACTGACTTGGTGTTTCTTTTGCTGAACACTCCTGATCCAGGATTTGCCTGTATACCACAACAGGAAGTCACCTACATTTGATGCCAAATCTAAGAAGGTCATTTGGACCATCTTCTCAGTATATAAAGACAAAGCACCCAGCATATACCCTTAAGATCCTTTAATGTAAAAAAAAAAAAACATTGATTCCAGCTCCAAAACTGTCAAACTCGAACAAGAAGACTCACAATGACCCAACCATTCAGAATACTGAACCACAACCTCAAGAATACTCTGATTGTCCTCAACAATGTGGCATGTGGGTGTCCTCCAACTTCTTTGTAACTCAGTCTTTATAGTGAAAAGATACACATACATGATGTCTCAATTTTATGTGAACATTTAATAAAAACTTTACATAAACAATTTTTTATCTTCCTCAAACACAATAGACCTCAAGAGCACTCTGCTCTTCCTAAACAATGTGGCATTAGGGTGTCCTCCCCTTCCTTTGTAACTCAGTCTTTTATAGTGAGAAGACACAAACTCAAAATGTCTCCATTTTATGTGAATATCTAATATAGAATTATTAGCAAACACATTGTTTTCTTCCTGAAACACAGTAGACCTCAAGAGCACTCTGCTCTTCCCTAAACAATGTGGCATTAGGGTGTCCTCCCCTTCCTTTGTAACTCAGTGTTTTTCACTGAAAATATAAACATTCAAAATGTCTCAATTCTATGTGAACATTGAATAAAGAATTTTACACAAAAACTTGTTTTCTTCCTCAAACACAGAAAACCTCATGAACATTCTGCTCTTCCTAAAGAACATGAAAGTTGGATGTCCTCATCCTACTTTGTAACTCGGTCTTTATTCTTCTTTTGGCTGTAACACATAAGTGAAACAATAATTTTTTTTAAGGAAATATGACCATTCTCAAAATAAACTAAACAAGCTCACATGTAAGGGCTCTCAGAGTGTCTAAGAAAGAAAGGTTTCTGCTCAGCAAAGTTCAGTGAAATCTACCAAGATCCACAAATCTTCTGTCAGAATTGTTGGGTTTAAGCTCGACTGTAACTCATGTACGCCGCACTAAAGCCTGCATAATAATACTCACCATTGCTTCACCATGGGCCATCACATGATTGTCACCGGATCCAATCTCTGACTTTGCTTTCTGCTCCTAAAAATGAAACACAAATTTGGGTTTTTTACTCTTACTAGAAATGCCAAATGCATAAGAAGTGTTCAGACTACCACACTGTGATTCAGAACCACGACACTACATTGACCCTAACCCTACTCACCACTGCTTCACCCCTGGATGTTGCATTATGTTCACTGGATCCAAACTCTGAGTTGTCTTTCTGTGAGAAACACAGCTCCTAAAGATAAATCATGAGATTTTTTTTAATTCAAGGGACACACAGACAGAAATTGTGTTTTTTAACTCTTACTACAAATGCCAAAATGGCTCAAGTTTTCACCGTCAGTGCATTCACACAATGAACTGTTTATTTAAATCACTGGTTCTGGTCTCTGACAACAACAGCACTGAAGATTATCTACTCCTACATACTCTGTCACGTGATTAGTCAAATCAGCTTTCTTTATCCAGTCAAGATCAAGCACACCTGACATAGTCACTAGCCGTTATTACACAGAGCATCAAGCCTCTAATTTGCCCGTCCTTTTGGCGGCTCGATCCCAAGTTTTAGACAGAGGGCGGCAAACTGGGGGTCTGTTTCAGTCCGCCGATTTTTCCCCCTGGAGGGTACACTTATTTCCGCCTCAACTGCTATCTAAAACCAAGGCGGAAATATCCCGGCCAGTGAGTGAGAGGGGTGGAGGTGTCAATGACCTGCACTGTTGTGTGACCCACAACAGAGGATTTTAAAAACCAGGAAACAGCTGATCACAGCAGTCAGCCCATCACTTCATCCGCGGACATTAAGATCAACAACTGGACAGCTGCAGAGATCACAAGCTGGTAAGAACGGTTGCTAATTTCAAATTAAAGCCCCCCGCTAAGAACCCATTTCTAAACTCTGATAGGGTGCAATGTAAAGCTCTTATTTTGAAGACAAATTCGTTGTCACTGTTCACAGTCCAACTTCAAGCTTCACGTCACGTCACATGTTATGCCTACCCCAGAGGCGGCTTTTGGAAAAGGAGGAATATTATGCCTCCGTTTTAGAAAGACAGGCCAGCAAATTGCCGCCCTTACCTTGAAACAAATGTGCCACATGTTCTATCTAAAAAGGGCTACTGATTGTTGATAGTGCAGGAAAACAAAGCATAAGTGGTCCTGTGGGCAATGAAGACCTGAAGGAACCCTAACTCCCAGAACCACCACAGTACTTTGACTGCATTGATGGTACCCTCACCTCATCTTTCTCATGGCGCATCATCAAATTTGTACTCTGAATTTGGCGCTCCCCATCAGAGTGGCAGACATCAGTTTCTGACACATCCTTCTTCATGGGCTTGTGCTTGAAAAGACATATCATCAAATTTGTACTCTGAATTTTGTTTTTAAGGTGCTTATACGTAGAAAATGGGTAGTTGTCTCCTGCTCAAATATCTTAATGGGTAAAGCTACTCACCATTGCTTCATCATGGACCGTCACTCCGTGTGCAATGGATCCAGCCTCCTCTGACTTCTCTTTCTGTGAGTGACACAGCTTTTTAAAGATAAATCATGACAGTTTTTACACTCAAATGACACATGGACAGAAATGGGGTTTTTACTCTTTCTAAAAATTGTAAAAATGACCGTGAAATGTTCTACTTCATATATACTCTGCCACTTGATTAATTACATCGGCCGAGCGTTACAGTTGTTTACAGTTGTGCTTCCTCAACAGCTTCAGATACACCAGTCTTTTTTATAAACGTTTCCTCACCCTGTGCACTGCCCCGACAGCTTTCTAACGGCCAGGACACTACACTCTCATGATTTTTGGCAAGCCATGTACGAGGAGGGAGTTCATCCTGCAATATTTCATTGCTGAATTCCTCGTCATTCTTTTTCTGCAGTAGCAAGTGGCTGCGATGATAGCGATGATGATGAGTACAGTCACAGTGACACCTACTCCTACTGCTACATGTCTATAGTTCACAGTTGGCGGTGCTGTGAAACTGAGGATAACCTCACAATCCTGCACGCCCACGAGGCTTTCGACTGTACAGAGATAGCTTCCAGAGTCATGCTCTGTGACTTTATCTAAATACAAGTCACCTCCTGTCCTGTCAACAAAGGCACCATGAGGCAACATCCTGTTCCCGCTTTGTTTTGACCATCTGTAAGTGAGAGGGGGACTACCTTTTGAGGATCTGCACCGCAGCCTCAGATCTTGATTGGCCACAGGTTGACTATCTATGTAACACTTTGGCTTACTTGGCCTCTCCATTACTGTCAGGATAAATATTTTTAACCCGAGTTCAGGTAAACATCTGACTTTGCACTGGTAACTGCCGGTATCTTCACGGCTTCAGGTCAGTGATGCTTATCGAGGCATCTCCATTTTGGGGCTCAGGCGATGTGAAGTGGAGTCTCCCCTTTAACGGATCATATAAATGATTATATATCTGGCCTCCAGTATAATGGATAATAAGCTTGTCGTCTTCTGCCCTATTTGGAGGCACAATGCTCCACTCTATCTCTCTGGGTTGGCAGTTCTCAGAAGCAACAGCAAACTCGCAATTAAGGGTCACAGCTGAATCTAAAACCCCATAATAGTGCTTAATGTGTGAGATTATTTCAAGAGCGGGTGTTGGTCGTGTGGTGAAAAGGAATAATATTCCCAGGACAGGCCATAGTCCAAACTTTGTGGGAAGATTTCTTGAGCTCATCGGGGTTGCAGGTGACTACAGCGTGGCTTCAATATCAAAGCTGATGTGCTTGGGGATAGGCTGCAGCTTCTGGCTCACTTTCTGGGTTGCACTGTAAAATAATAGGGTTCAGTTAGTGGCATAGTGCATAGAAAATGTTGAATTAGCTGTGTTTGACCAGGCTGAAATAAGTGTGGTTTAACTCAGCTTGAGGGAAAAAAGACTGATATTCATAAGTATCTCTTTCCTTGTGTTAAATACAGATAGGCAACTTTACAGTAAGTGGGGTGCATGCTTCCCACGGCCATTATTATACCAAAGTTAGGATATAAAAAACTGCACTCATAAATTCCGTTTGAGTTATAGAGTAGAGGATAATAGGATATGTCACAGTAAAAAGTGGGTGTCCGAATTATAATTATACAGAAATGAATGGACAGTTTGAAATTGTTTGATTATTATTATATACTGTCTCATGTTCAATATAAATAGACCACTATACAGTAAATTGGGTGCATGATTCTCATGGCAATATTATACCAACAGTGGGTTAACAAAACAGCACCATACATCCCTTTTGAGTTTTTAACAGTCGAGGATACGTTACGTTAAATGTGGGTGTCCACTTATCGTTATGCAGAAAAAACAATGGACAGCTTCGACTGTACAAGTTTCAGCTCCACATCTAGCGCTTCCTGGTCTGTACAGCTGTTAAATTATGTAGTCACTTTATAAAAGTTAGGCTTCCTACCTAGTGCTTTCATTCCTTCCACCCATCATCCTCGTAGACTCTGCTTCACACTCCCCCTCCCCCCTCCTGTCCTTGTGGCATCAGGTAGTTATCAGGTAGTTAAGCAGGTCTGCTCTGAATGCGCTGCTGTTTAATTTATGTGGAGGCTCCTTTCCCATGTGCTTGAGTCATATAGTTCAGGTTTAAGGTCCTTCTTCACGGAATTCCCTGCTTCATTTCGACACACCTTACCTTCGTTAAATTTACAGGAGTAGCAGCTCATCTCCAGGTAAAAGTTAAGTTGCAAATTGTACTCCTCAACTTTCGTGTTTCTTTTTTGCCGAAGGGTTGTTTAGTGTTAAATGTCTGGGCTAAACTTGGAGGAGGTGGAGCTGAAAACTGTCCATTTTTTTTCTGCATAACGATAAGTGGACACCCACATTTAACGTAACGTATCCTCGACTGTAAAAACTCAAACTCATCTATATTTAACACAAGGAAAGAGATACTTAGAATATCAGCTTTTTTCCCTCAAGCTGATTAACCCACACTTATTTCAGCCTGGTCAAACACAGCTAATTCAACATTTTCTTATGCACTATGCCCTAACTGAACCCTATTATTTTACAGTGCAACCCAGAAAGTGAGCCAGAAGCTGCAGCCTATCCCCAAGCACATCAGCTTGATATTGAAGCCACGCTGTAGTCACCTGCCAACCCCGATGAGCTCAAGAAATCTTCCCACAAAGTTTGGACTATGGCCTGTCCTGGGAATATTATTCCTTTTCACCACACGACCAACACCCGCTCTTGAAATAATCTCACACATTAAGCACTATTATGGGGGTTTAGATTCAGCTGTGACCCTTAATTGCGAGTTTGCTGTTGCTTCTGAGAACTGCCAACCCAGAGAGATAGAGTGGAGCATTGTGCCTCCAAATAGGGCAGAAGACGACAAGCTTATTATCCATTATACTGGAGGCCAGATATATAATCATTTATATGATCCGTTAAAGGGGAGACTCCACTTCACATCGCCTGAGCCCCAAAATGGAGATGCCTCGATAAACATCACTGACCTGAAGCCTGAAGATACAGGCAGTTACCAGTGCAAAGTCAGATGTTTACCTGAACTCGGGTTAAAAATATTTATCCTGACAGTAATGGAGAGGCCAAGTAAGCCAAAGTGTTACGTAGATAGTCAACCTGTGGCCAATCAAGATCTGAGGCTGCGGTGCAGATCCTCAAAAGGTAGTCCCCCTCTCACTTACAGATGGTCAAAACAAAGCGGGAACAGGATGTTGCCTCATGGTGCCTTTGTTGACAGGACAGGAGGTGACTTGTATTTAGATAAAGTCACAGAGCATGACTCTGGAAGCTATCTCTGTACAGTCGAAAGCCTCGTGGGCGTGCAGGATTGTGAGGTTATCCTCAGTTTCACAGCACCGCCAACTGTGAGACTATAGACATGTAAGCAGTAGGAGTAAGGTGTCACTGTGACTGTACTCATCATCATCGCTATCATCGCAGCCACTTGCTACTGCAGAAAAAAGAATGACGAGAATTCAGCAATAGAAACATTGCAAGGATAAACTCCCTCCTCGTACATGGCTTGCCAAATAAATCATGAGAGTGTAGTGTCCTGGGCCGTTAGAAAGCTGTCGGGGCAGTGCACAGGTGAGGAAACGTTTTATAAAAAGACACTTTCACATTGTCTGTTGGCCAATGTGGCACAAGTTCAGTGACTCATGATTAAAACTCTATTTGTTCATGAACTGCAACATTTCACAATTTAAATTGTCTTCAAAGCAACACACAAGGTGTCTTTCAAGGACGTTAAATTGATCTAATCATGTTCTGTATTGTGTCAAAAGGAACACTGGGTCGTTATGCAGGAAATCGACAGAGATGGTTCCAGCCTGAGAATGAAGAGAGGTGAGTACGAAAGTCATGGCGGCGCTGAAGCCTGTGAGTATATTCAAATATGTATGCAAAATACATGGAGTGCAAGTCTCTGTCTCTTGGTGTATCTGAAGCTGTTGAGGAAGCACAACTGTAAACAACTGTAAACGCTCGGACGATGTAATTAATCAAGTGGCAGAGTATATAGAAGTAGAACATTTCACGGTCATTTTTACAATTTTTAGAAAGAGTATAAACCCCATTTCTGTCCATGTGTCATTTGAGTGTAAAAACTGTCATGATTTATCTTTAAAAAGCTGTGTCACTCACAGAAAGAGAAGTCAGAGGAGGCTGGATCCATTGCACACAGAGTGACGGTCCATGCTGAAGCAATGGTGAGTAGCTTTACCCATTAAGATATTTGAGCAGGAGACAACTACCCATTTTCTACGTATAAGCACCTTAAAAACAAAATTCAGAGTACAAATTTGATGATGCGCCATGAGAAAGATGAGGTGAGGGTACCATCAATGCAGTCAAAGTACTGTGGTGGTTCTGGGAGTTAGGGTTCCTTCAGGTCTTCATTGCCCACAGGACCACTTATGCTTTGTTTTCCTGCACTATCAACAATCAGTAGCCCTTTTTAGATAGAACATGTGGCACATTTGTTTCAAGGTAAGGGCGGCAATTTGCTGGCCTGTCTTTCTAAAACGGAGGCATAATATTCCTCCTTTTCCAAAAGCCGCCTCTGGGGTAGGCATAACATGTGACGTGACCTGAAGCCTGAAGATACAGGCAGTTACCAGTGCAAAGTCAGATGTTTACCTGAACTCGGGTTAAAAATATTTATCCTGACAGTAATGGAGAGGCCAAGTAAGCCAAAGTGTTACATAGATAGTCAACCTGTGGCCAATCAAGATCTGAGGCTGCGGTGCAGATCCTCAAAAGGTAGTCCCCCTCTCACTTACAGATGGTCAAAACAAAGCGGGAACAGGATGTTGCCTCATGGTGCCTTTGTTGACAGGACAGGAGGTGACTTGTATTTAGATAAAGTCACAGAGCATGACTCTGGAAGCTATCTCTGTACAGTCGAAAGCCTCGTGGGCGTGCAGGATTGTGAGGTTATCCCAGTTTCACAGCACCGCCAACTGTGAACTATAGACATGTAGCAGTAGGAGTAGGTGTCACTGTGACTGTACTCATCATCATCGCTATCATCGCAGCCACTTGCTACTGCAGAAAAAAGAATGACGAGGAATTCAGCAATGAAACATTGCAGGATGAACTCCCTCCTCGTCGTACATGGCTTGCCAAAAATCATGAGAGTGTAGTGTCCTGGCCGTTAGAAAGCTGTCGGGGCAGTGCACAGGTGAGGAAACGTTTATAAAAAAGACACTTTCACATGTCTGTTGGCCAATTGTGGCACAAGTTCAGTGACTCATGATTAAATCCTTTTTTTCATGAACTGCAACATTTCACAATTTAAATTGTCTCAAAGCAACACACAAGGTGTCTTTCAAGACGTTAAATTGATCTAATCATGTTCTGTATTGTGTCAAAAGGAACACTGGGTCGTTATGCAGGAAATCGACAGATGGTTCCAGCCTGAGAATGAAGAGAGTGAGTACGAAGTCATGGCGGCGCTGAAGCCTGTGAGTATATTCAAATATGTATGCAAAATACATGGAGTGCAAGTCTCTGTCTCTTGGTGTATCTGAAGCTGTTGAGGAAGCACAACTGTAAACAACTGTAAACGCTCGGACGATGTAATTAATCAAGTGGCAGAGTATATAGAAGTAGAACATTTCACGGTCATTTTTACAATTTTTAGAAAGAGTATAAACCCCATTTCTGTCCATGTGTCATTTGAGTGTAAAAACTGTCATGATTTATCTTTAAAAAGCTGTGTCACTCACAGAAAGAGAAGTCAGAGGAGGCTGGATCCATTGCACACAGAGTGACGGTCCATGCTGAAGCAATGGTGAGTAGCTTTACCCATTAAGATATTTGAGCAGGAGACAACTACCCATTTTCTACGTATAAGCACCTTAAAAACAAAATTCAGAGTACAAATTTGATGATGCGCCATGAGAAAGATGAGGTGAGGGTACCATCAATGCAGTCAAAGTACTGTGGTGGTTCTGGGAGTTAGGGTTCCTTCAGGTCTTCATTGCCCACCAGGACCACTTATGCTTTGTTTTCCTGCACTATCAACAATCAGTAGCCACTTTTTAGATAGAACATGTGGCACATTTGTTTCAAGGTAAGGGCGGCAATTTGCTGGCCTGTCTTTCTAAAACGGAGACATAATATTCCTCCTTTTCCAAAAGCCGCCTCTGGGGTAGGCATAACATGTGACGTGACCTGAAGCCTGAAGATACAGGCAGTTACCAGTGCAAAGTCAGATGTTTACCCTGAACTCGGGTTAAAAATATTTATCCTGACAGTAATGGAGAGGCCAAGTAAGCCAAAGTGTTACATAGATAGTCAACCTGTGGCCAATCAAGATCTGAGGCTGCGGTGCAGATCCTCAAAAGGTAGTCCCCCTCTCACTTACAGATGGTCAAAACCAAAGCGGCAACAGGATGTTGCCTCATGGTGTCCTTTGTTGACAGGACAGGGAGGATGACTTGTATTTAGATAAAGTCACAGAGCATGACTCTGGAAGCTATCTCTGTACAGTCGAAAGCCTCGTGGGCGTGCAGGGATTGTGAGGTTATCCTCAGTTTACAGCACCGCCAACTGTGAACTATAGACATGTGCAGTAGGAGTAGGTGTCACTGTGACTGTACTCATCATCATCGCTATCATCGCAGCCACTTTGCTACTGCAGAAAAAAGAATGACGAGGAATTCAGCAATGAAATATTGCAGGTATGAACTCCCTCCTCGTACATGGCTTGCCAAAAATCATGAGAGTGTAGTGTCCTGGCCGTTAGAAAGCTGTCGGGGCAGTGCACAGGTGAGGAAACGTTTATAAAAAAAGACACTTTCACATGTCTGTTGGCCCCAATTGTGGCACAAGTTCAGTGACTCATGATTAAATCCTTTTTGTTCATGAACTGCAACATTTCACAATTTAAATTGTTCTCAAAGCCAACACACAAGGTGTCTTCAAGACGTTAAATTGATCTAATCATGTTCTGTATTGTGTCAAAAGGAACACTGGGTCGTTATGCAGGAATCGACAGATGGTTCCAGCCTGAGAATGAAGAGAGTGAGTACGAAGTCATGGCGGCGTCTGAAGCCTGTGAGTATATTCAAATATGTATGCAAAATACATGGAGTGCAAGTCTCTGTCTCTTGGTGTATCTGAAGCTGTTGAGGAAGGCACAACTGTAAACAACTGTAAACGCTCGGCCCGATGTAATTAATCAAGTGGCAGAGTATATAGAAGTAGAACATTTTCACTGGTCATTTTTACAATTTTTAGAAAGAGTAAAAACCCCATTTCTGTCCATGTGTCATTTGAGTGTAAAAACTGTCATGATTTATCTTTAAAAAGCTGTGTCACTCACAGAAAGAGAAGTCAGAGGAGGCTGGATCCATTGCACACAGAGTGAACGTCCATGCTGAAGCAATGGTGAGTAGCTTTACCCCATTAAGATATTTGAGCAGGAGACAACTACCCATTTTCTACGTATAAGCACCTTAAAAACAAAATTCAGAGTACAAATTTGATGATGCGCCATGAGAAAGATGAGGTGAGGGTACCATCAATGCAGTCAAAGTACTGTGGTGGTTCTGGGAGTTAGGTTCCCTTCAGGTCTTCATTGCCCACAGGACCACTTATGCTTATTGTTTTCTCCTGCACTATCAACAATCAGTAGCCCTTTTTAGATAGAACATGTGGCACATTTGTTTCAAGGTAAGGGCGGCAATTTGCTGGCCTGTCTTTCTAAAACGGAGGCATTAATATTCCTCCTTTTCCAAAAGCCGCCTCTGGGGTAGGCATAACATGTGACGTGACCTGAAGCCTGAAGATACAGGCAGTTACCAGTGCAAAGTCAGATGTTTACCTGAACTCCGGGTTAAAAATATTTATCCTGACAGTAATGGAGAGGCCAGTAAGCCAAAGTGTTACATTAGATAGTCAACCTGTGGCCAATCAAGATCTGAGGCTGCGGTGCAGATCCTCAAAAGGTAGTCCCCCTCTCACTTACAGATGGTCAAAACAAAGCGGGAACAGGATGTTGCCTCATGGTGCCTTTGTTGACAGGACAGGAGGTGACTTGTATTTAGATAAAGTCACAGAGCATGACTCTGGAAGCTATCTCTGTACAGTCGAAAGCCTCGTGGGCGTGCAGGATTGTGAGGTTATCCTCAGTTTCACAGCACCGCCAACTGTGAACTATAGACATGTAGCAGTAGGAGTAGGTGTCACTGTGACTGTACTCATCATCATCGCTATCATCGCAGCACTTGCTACTGCAGAAAAAAGAATGACGAGGAATTCAGCAATGAAATATTGCAGGATGACTCCCTCCTCGTACATGGCTTGCCAAAAATCATGAGAGTGTAGTGTCCTGGCCGTTAGAAAGCTGTCGGGGCAGTGCACAGGTGAGGAAACGTTTATAAAAGAGACTGGTGTATCTGAAGCTGTTGAGGAAGCACAACTGTAAACAACTGTAAACGCTCGGCCGATGTAATTAATCAAGTGGCAGAGTATATAGAAGTAGAACATTTCACGGTCATTTTTTACAATTTTTAGAAAGAGTAAAAACCCCATTTCTGTCCATGTGTCATTTGAGTGTAAAAACTGTCATGATTTATCTTTAAAAAAGCTGTGTCACTCACAGAAAGAGAAGTCAGAGGAGGCTGGATCCATTGCACACGGAGTGACGGTCCATGATGAAGCAATGGTGAGTAGCTTTACCCATTAAGATATTTGAGCAGGAGACAACTACCCATTTTCTACGTATAAGCACCTTAAAAACAAAATTCAGAGTACAAATTGATGATATGTCTTTTCAAGCACAAGCCATGAAGAAGGATGTGTCAGAAACTGATGTCTGCCACTCTGATGGGGAGCGCCAAATTCAGAGTACAAATTTGATGATGCGCCATGAGAAAGATGAGGTGAGGGTACCATCAATGCAGTCAAAGTACTGTGGTGGTTCTGGGAGTTAGGGTTCCTTCAGGTCTTCATTGCCCACAGGACCATTATGCTTTGTTTTCCTGCACTATCAACAATCAGTAGCCCTTTTTAGATAGAACATGTGGCACATTTGTTTCAAGGTAAGGGCGGCAATTTGCTGGCCTGTCTTTCTAAAACGGAGGCATAATATTCCTCCTTTTCCAAAAGCCGCCTCTGGGGTAGGCATAACATGTGACGTGACGTGAAGCTTGAAGTTGGACTGTGAACAGTGACAACGAATTTGTCTTCAAAATAAGAGCTTTACATTGCACCCTATCAGAGTTAGAAATGGGTTCTTAGCGGGGGGCTTTAATTTGAAATTAGCAACCGTTTCTTACCAGCTTGTGATCTCTGCAGCTGTCCAGTTGTTGATCTTAATGTCCGCGGATGAAGTGATGGGCTGACTGCTGTGATCAGCTGTTTCCTGGTTTTAAAACTCCTCTGTTGTGGGTCACACAACAGTGCAGGTCATGACACCTCCACCCCTCTCACTCACTGGCCGGGATATTTCCGCCTTGGTTTTAGATAGCAGTTGAGGCGGAAATAAGTGTACCCTCCAGGGCGGAAAATCGGCGGACTGAAAACAGACCCCCAGTTTGCCGCCCTCTGTCTAAAACTTGGGATCGAGCCGCCAAAAGGACGGGCAAATTAGAGGCTTGATGCTCTGTGTAATAACGGCTAGTGACTATGTCAGGTGTGCTTGATCTTGACTGGATAAAGAAAGCTGATTTGACTAATCACGTGACAGAGTATGTAGGAGTAGATAATCTTCAGTGCTGTTGTTGTCAGGAGACCAGAACCAGTGATTTAAATAAACAGTTTCATTGTGTGAATGCACTGACGGTGAAAACTTGAGCCATTTTGGCATTTGTAGTAAGAGTTAAAAAACAC
>NW_023504087.1:20000-115000 GCF_904848185.1 Acanthopagrus latus
ATAATCATACTGGTATGTTTATAACTTTCGTAATGTTTTTGATAGATATTTTACATTATATTTTGTTTTGTTATATTACTTGCAGATGTTGTATCTGAATTGTTGTGGTATCAATCTGAAAGGCCTTATTTTTAAAATGTCTCCCTTTAAATCCTCCAGATATTAGGCCAATCATGCCTTTCAAGTCATTCAGTCTTCTAACATTTATATTTATTTATTTTTTATTCAGTCATAAGTCTTCAACAGTATTGCATTTACCTTTTACCTTATCTGTATACACACGCTTTTGCATAATGTTTTCTGTGTTTGCAACTGTATAGACAGCAACAAAATTCAACACCTGCGACGATGGAAACTGGGGGAAGAGAAGAAAAAACTCATGGAAACAATCAAGCTCTACAATGAGCAAGTGCTGGAAGCAGAGCGCATCGTTGAGGAGGTGGTGGAAAGCAAACTGTCTGTAGTAGGAGGAGACAGTGGGGCGGACAGTCTAATATGGCTGTGGGAAGTGCACAGCAGTGGTAGGGAACAATCTGTGAAACAATCTCTCTATTAGACTACTGTGTGTGTCTGTGTGCATTATTAAGCAGACTGATGTTATACAGTAGATGCTACAAAATACATCTGATTTCAGAGTGGGCATTTTTGTGCAGTTTTTAAATTTTAATTATTTTAATATCACATTTCGTCTCGCTGTGTCTTGCTTCCTTGCCGTGGTTGTGCACAAATTCTTCAAAGAAGGGCAATATGTCCAATACCACATGGTTCAGTGAAAACACTGGATTTTATATTACACACAATATGATTGACTTGAATGTTTAAGAGATGAGAATAGTAGAAAGTATAGATGAAATAGTAAGAAACAACCCATACACTGAGGATTCGCTCTCTTATTCTTTATTACAGAATAACATTTCAACCTGTAGGTTTTCAGCAGGCTTACACCATTTGTGCGATTAAAAAAATGATATTGCACCCTGCACATTGTTATGGGATATGCATGCGCTACTTTTGGTTGCTGCAGGTATGATAGCTGTTTACAATGTACAGGTCAAATATGTGTTGAAGGGATGTTATTTGTGTAACCACAGAATCCAGCAATATCCTCACCAAAAAGAAGGTTTTTGACGCATGCATGTGAAAAGTGCGGCTTCAAGAGGAAAAGGTCATTCTGATGAGGGAGGTGAGACAGCACTGCACCTATCTCAGAAGGCTGGCTGAGAACATCCGGAGAATGATGTCAGACATGTCTTCTGGCAGAGACAGTGGTAAGAAGCTCACTCCTGGAACAATCCTGTTGATTTTGGTAACTCCATGACTTAACTCAATGGAAATATTGGCATGTCTCTCTTTCACTTTTCCCTCCAGACAGCTTAAGTGACGAGGGGCATCAAGGGCCACTGTCTTCTCCAGAAAAGGCTCGCTGATGTGGAGGACAAGTTCCAAGTGGCAAGACTAAGTTACAGCCAGGCTTTAGGACCAAATGCTGCTTTTCTGCTGGAGGATTTGCCAGAGGAGATACTGGAGGAGCATAAAGAACAGTATGAGAGTTCAGATGACAGTGACTTTGAAGCTGTGTAAATTTGTCAGGGTGCTAGGCTGTCGTCCTACTTCCTTGTTGTCTGGTGTGTGTGTGTGTGTGTGTGTGTGTGTGTGTGTGCGTGTGTGTGTGTGTGTGTGTGTGTGTGTGTGTGTGCGTGTGTGATATGATACCAGGTTATCAAAGATAGTTAGTTGCATGCAGAGACCCTAAGTCTGTGTGAGGCATAATTCAAACAACATCGAATTAGCATCTAGGAAAAGCAAACTACCAATAACTTGACTTGAGGTCACAACACATTATATCAACCAGAGTTTAAAGTCCTGTGTGTGGCGTGGTGGTGAAGGAGTTAGTGTTGCGACAACGCCACCTGGGGTAATTTCACCCCCAGGAAATTCTAAGATAACTTTTACTGAATAAGGTCACACGGGTTCGATATACCACGGGGGGCAAGTGACGGTTTTCAAATTAAAGAGAACACTTTATTTAACATAAGTAAATCAGCAAAAATAAACAACAACTGGACTGGACTGATCACACTGCAGCGACATACAAGAAAGGTCAGAGCAGACTGTATCTGCTGAGGGAGCTCAGGTCCTTTGGGGTGCAGGGGGACCTCCTGACCTCTTTCTATGACTCTGTGGTGGCATCAGCCATTTTCTATGGCATAGTCTGCTGGAGCAGCAGCATCTCAGCAGCAGACAGGAGGAGACTTGATAAACTTATCAAGAAGGCCAGCTCCACCCTGGGATGCCCTCTTGACTCAGTGCAGGTGGTGGGAGAGAGCAGGATGATGGACAAGCTGACATCACTGCTGGTGCAGGAGTCCCGCCCCCTGCAGGACACTCTGACAGCACTGGGCAGCTCCTTCAGCAACAGACTGATACACCCTCAGTGTGTGAAGGAGAGGTATCACAGGTCCTTCCTTCCTGCTGCTGTCAGACTGTACAACCAGCACTGCTCCCAGTAGTCCTCACCTTGTACCCTGCACTGTGCAGTATGTCTGCACAAAGGTCACTTCTGTTTTTGCACTGTCTGATCAATTTTATTAACACCCATATTTATTCCATATTTATTATCTGTATTTAAAATCTACATTTAAAGCAATACAAAACAAAACAAGAAAATCTGCTGTTAAGTTTTGCACTATATCATGTAAATATGTATATATGTCTACTTCTTCCCTTTATAATTGTATTGCTTATTTTTGCTATTGTTTCTGTTCTTGTAATAGGTCTCTGTAATGACCCTTTAATGTCCCATCTGCGGGACATTAAAGGAATTCTGATTCTGATTCTGAAAAGATCACACACACACACACACACACACACACACACACACACACACACACACACACACACCAGTTAACACAGTTAATTAGCACCCTGCACTAGCAGAGATTAAAAAGCAGGGCTGTAGTTTACAGGCGGCAGGGCCGAACCAAAAATAGGGAGGTCTGTAAATTGAAACAACTGTGAAACAGCACTCACACACACACACACTGGACACTCGTGAGGGGGACCACCACCAGGGACTGAACTGCCGCCTTGGACCACAGCACCTAACCAAAACACACAAAACAAGTTAAAACATGCAACAGGGTGCAACACAGGGCTGGTGTGACAAAACAATGAAAACAAAATACGTCCAAAGAACACAAAATAACAAAATGGGAACTAATTATTAAGGCACAAATCAATGAAAACAGTGGAATGCTCTTTAAATGGCTCAGAAGTCGGCAGCTTTATTTAATAGTGACCACGAACTGAAGAGCCAGGCCCACGCCAAAAACGGCTTAACTGAACAGCTCGAGTTAGGACACATTCATGGGGCAGCCACACAGCTGATTAACAAACTGAAAGTCAGTGAGAGCAAGCACGTCCAACAATTTCATAGAGCCAAAACAGCAGCATGGATCTTCAGGAAGGATGGCTGGACACAGGCCAACGATTCACCACGGCCTCTACAAGAAGGCACACCACTATAATTTAGCAAACATATATACATCATTAAAATCGACATCTCTAGAAAAATGAATTCATACATACCACGACGCAAAGCTAGAGTGATGCCCCAGACCATCGGAGGAATAACAGCTCATGCCGCGGGTCAATCACTCAGCTACACCAGAACACAAAGAATATTAAGCTGGGAACTGAGCAACGGAGCTGCTGGGTGGCAGACAATTGTGAACTTACTGAAAGGAACAGGTGAGCGCATCCAGCAAGGGCCTCTGGCAGAGCGCTTCATCTCCCACAGCCCCAGCAGCCGCTCAGCTGCAAAGAGTGGAGATGGTGTCACCAAAATGCCCATTTATGCACAGATGCACAATGGAGGCCCGGCAGAGAGCATCACCTGAATGAGGAGGATCGTACAACTGCAACGGCCACGCTGAACTACTGCAAGAACCAGGCAGCAGCCACCGGAGGGAAAGGAAGAGACGGGTGTGTCTGCACCTCTATATGTAAGGGTGCACTGTGCTGCCCCTCATTTAGAATGCCCAATAAGTTGGCACAGTGCCATATAGTGGCAGGGAGGGAGACGACCTGTCACATGTGCATAGCCGTGCCATGCTATGCTATTTAAGCCCAGTTCAACGTTACCAGTCTTTGAAGAGACGGTGCTGGTGGTTGCAGTGGAAGGCTGGGGTTCAAATGTTGAACAAAGCTGTTCTTGCTGTGCAAGGTTTGATGAAAGTCAGCACAGGAGGAAACTGGTTGCTCCTTTCCTTTGCAAGGAAAGCAGCTTGGCGCTAACATCCCTCCATAGCTTGTTGGGCCCAAAAGAAGAGATCTTGAGGGCAGGCAGCCCCGTGTGGGGGAAGTGGAGAGGAGAGCTTGAAGATCCAAAGTTGAAGAAGTAGAGGGCGTCGTGTGTGAGAGAGAGAACAAGGAGGTCAGCGGGGGTTCACTTCTACTAGCTCAAACTTGAATTTTGCACCTAGGTGTGAAGAATGGGGAATTCTGGGACACTGCGTTCAGTTCAGGGTCCATTTTGAAATCCATAATGAATGAGTTAACCTGCGGGTCCCAACACACAAATGTTGCCACTCTCTGGTAGGTTGTATGTCCCATATTGTCGCTTCGACTGAAGAAATGATAAAGTGTATAAGAAAAAAGATTGAAATGCATGCAACTTGTACTTCAACAAGTATTTCTGACCACACGATGACTACACAAGGAATAAATTAGGACCCCACACAAATCATAGACCAAGAAATTGCATGGCTTAACAAGTAGTCTTTGTCTACATGAAATAACATGACAGAATTGAAATTACTTAAAATCAAAGAAATGTGAAACTTAGTTAAGATATCAAACACACTTGCACATACAGTAGGACTTAGAACTTAAACACAGTCCTTCTAGCTCCCTCTTAACAAAAAATGTCAGACATTTTACTGGTACATAACAAAAGTTTTAAACAAAAAAGAATCTTGTGAAAGTCTGTTCACCAGGGCCAAATGAAGAGAAGGGGTGGTTGTCCCCCAAACTAACTCATCAAGCAACAAACTTTATCTTGGTAATAACATAGAGAAACATGGAAAACATCAGTTTTATGAATATATCCTGCTGTTCCTTAACATATTAAAATTAAGAAAATGAGATTCCAGTTATTCAAAACTTATTGGAGCTCTGGATGAGTACAGACCCTGCTGTAGATTGAAATGTCACAGTTTCTTACACAAACATGTCATAAAAAACAGTTTGACATGTGAGGGGAAAGATAAACAAGGAGGAGGCCCAGAGCAGTTTTGCTGTTGGAGGGGTATCTGCTGATTCTGATCACAAGGAAAGAGACACAGAACATCAGCTGTCGTCACCTAATTTACTATTATAAGGACTTGTGTTCCTACACCTTTTCTTGGAGGTGCACTACAAAACTTGTGGATCAAAAACACAAATTGAGTAATGTCTGCTACTCTGATACATTGTAATATACTTTACAATGATAACCCTTAAAATGTAGGACTTACCCATGGACTCTACCATGGTTCTCTAGGAAAATAAGGTCAACATTTGGAATTGCTGCGTCTGCCATGTACTCCAGAAAATTGGTAACATGGGTTGCTTGCTGTTTTGCATTTTCAGATGTTTTCCTGACTCGGTTTGCACTTTCTGTATGTCCCCTTGAGGTATCTGGAGGGCAACACATTCTGATTTTTGAGTTTACTTAGTTTAGATGGAACAATGACTAATTGTTTCTCCATATGTGAATTAAGGGATGCAGACAGAGGGAGGCTCACAGCTCCAGGGGTCCTAAAGTAGTTTTTGAACTGGTGAGTGCTAAAGGTTAGCAGAAGGCAGGCCATCGTAAAGTACTAAAACCTGAAGTTGGCCCCTCACCAAATAGTGGGAGATGCCCTCATGTTTATGTTCCCGTAGAAGTATAAGAAACCCATTTGGGTCATTTTGGGGACAAGACGTACAGTTGACCGCAGCCAGGTCAGATGAGTAATGGGAGAAGAGTAGGGAGACAGGTCAACTCCTCTTTTAGTCTATTGGACAATATGCCAAAATGACCATAAGAAGAAGTGGGTGTTTACTGGAAAAGGGTCTCTAAAGGCCGGTGCAGGAAGGGAAGAGGTGTGGTGGCATTTTTTTAGATCTCCTGAGAGCAAAGGCTGATAGGAGCTTTGACAGAGCAGAGGGCAAAGCATTTTGGCATTGTTTTGGCCACAGATTTGATAAGATCAGAAAGCGGCTGCCTCTGATCCGGACTCAAGGCTCAAGGTCTGTTTCAATAAAGATTGCTCTATCATTCCACCCAGCCTGGCCGCCACAGAATTCTTTTATCAGCAAATTACATGCTGAAACCTTTGAGGAAAAGAGCCCAGAGATGACAACAACATTACTGCTAGATGAGCTACATGAACAACAATATCTTTTTGAGGTCTTATTTGCATGTGTTTCACTATTATTAGATGCAGTATGCCTATATAAGCCAAGGCACAGCACATATTTTAAGCAGTCATTCATAAAAAATTGGGTTTGACAAAACCAATATGGTGAAAAGGTCATCAGTCGCCTCTCTTTGAAGTCACCATGCCAATATCTGGAAATTGGAAGCAAATAGTTATGAGAAAATAAAATAAAGAGGGCTTGTTGAGTAAAGTTGTATTAATAGATATCTTTTTAATATGGTTGAAGTAACAAAAAGACACACCAGGTCGGATCCACAACTGCACAGATAATCACAAATCAGGTAAATATTGTACTATGTTATCAATGGTAATACCGAGCAATTTGTCACTTGTAATCATTCATGTAACCAATCATTATTTTATTACAATGAAGGGACCCACAGGGGAAGCACGTGCCAGGAGGGTCTGTCAGACATCATGGTGAAATGTAAAGAAGTTAAAGTGGGAGGAAAAAGATGTCCTCAGAAGAAAGAGGAGGGAATATTAAGGACAAACCAGAAAAGTAAATACAAATGAGGAAGCTTTGGAGAAGACGAGCAGTGAAGGTGAAGAAAGAGAAACCAGAGAAGTAAAGACACAGGAGGAGCCTTCGGAGAAGAAGACCAGTGACAAAGACATGGAAGAAGCAAGTATCCAGGTAGAGCCCTCAAATAAACCAAGAGGCAAGAAAGGGAAAGTGGAAGTCACGAGAAGGCAGGAGGGGTCATTGGAGAATAAAAAGCGGTGACTGAGAAGATGATGACTGTGATGGACATTTTGTACTTCATAAGGAGAGATGTGAACTGAAGTCTTACATAGGAATGTTCAATATAACTGTTTAACATGACCTGTAACTTGTGGCCTTTAGGTTGTTTTATGACCCTTTGTGTTGTTATATGGCCTATTTAAGGTATTGAGTAACCACTGAATGTTATCACTTCCTTCTCTGTGAATTATTCCTTTAAGTGCAGGGCATAAACTAGTAATTATTAGGGTAAAAACACCCCTGCAGAGAGGGATGAATGTCATGCTTTTCTCCTCAGACATTGAGTCTTGACTTTGTAACAGACCTGTGTGTTGTTCTGTGAATGCTCCTCTTGTACAAGATTAAAACCTTGTTTGAACTTTGAGCTGACTCCGATCTCCTTCCTCCAGTTCTAAATTATCGCAAAATTATTTTGACAATGACAATAAAAAAAGATTAAATGAAATGTTCACTTGTTAACCACCAAAACAAATTTGAATTTGTTACTGAGGGTTCAGAAGTGATCCAGGTCATTGTCATTTTAAGTGCTATACTGTAGGCAGCTAAACTTCTCACTTTCTTTCCGTTTCACCCCTCATGCATGAGGCTTCTTCAGTTGTAACCAGACCCTTAAAATGAAACAAGTCCAGTTGCCTCTATATAGCAATTATGACTTGTGTTTGTTGGTGTTTTCTGAAGCATCAAATTTGTTTTGTTTAATAAAACAGTTCATACTGCCACACTTAGTGACTTTATTTCTTAATTTGTAAGGTTAAGTACTGAAACGCTACTGTATGATAAACTTTATCACATACTCCTGCCAATAATTGCCAGAAATTTAAAAATCAAAATTTCACAGGCTTGAGCTTAAAAGTTTGTACATATTAAGTCTAATCATGACCAGCTTTTCAGTGTGTGTATATATAGGCCCAACACACATGAACAACTTTTAGATTTCTCCTATTGTGGCAGGTTGAGTGTTGCTCCACCTCTACTCAGTTAACATCACCTGTGCATGATTGGGCAGTAGTACCACCTGTTAATTGGTCGGGCCATGGCGGGCGTGCACACTATTGCCTGGCGCTCAGTAGGAGAGGGCTCCTTCTGGCGTGCTACGGTGGTTTGCACCGAGCTTGGATTTGTATGGTCGGCTGGTGTTGGCCGTACTGTTGGGCGTCTTTGTGGGGAGGTTGAGGACTGTGGCACTGGCTCTCTGCCCTCACCGTGAAACAGTGACAGTGTTTTGGAGCTGGATGCTAAGCTCTCTTTGCTCAGCTGCTGAAGCCACAGCTTATCTCTCCTCCTCCATTTCGATTAAAGGGGGCACCATAATCCGCTGTGTGCCCATGCAGCTTGGGACTCTCAATATCAACACAGCTCTTATTACTTGAGTAACTTCCTTTTCCTTTTCCTCTGTTGGCTTATTTGGTTTATTCTTTTGGGTTGAGTATTTTCATTTGTTTATTCAGTTTACTCTGCTGTCGGGTTTGTTTTCCTCGGCTAAAGGGAATATTACGCCTGGTCCCTGCCCACAGCTGAGTTTTGGTGTCTTGTTTATCATTATCATGTTATTTTGTTTTCTTATAGATTTGTAATTGGTCCTCGTTATGTAATTAGTTATTAGGTTCATTTCTTTGTCTGCTGGTGTGAGTGCGATGAGTGTGTGTGGTTTTGTATGACTCTTGTTTTGTTTTCTTGAATTTGGTCTGCCACATGGTGGTTTGTAGTGGTTTTCTTTGGTTTGAGTTGTGTCCCCCCCTTTGGGTGTTTTTTTTTTAGTCTGTCCACCAAGCTAAGCCTTAGCCCTGGTCCTGCCATTTGTTTATCTTTTTTTTCACCGCAATTTATAGTGCTCTATTATTTTGATGCTCAGGTTGCATATTCAACATTTTTGTGTTCTTGTAATCTTCTTAAAATCTCGTGTACTTGGAAGTCCGTCTCTCATGTCCTCTTTAAATCAAGCGGTGTTACGAACCTGTGTGTAACCTTCTAGTAAGAGTGGTGATCGTATTTCCTGGGGTGCAATCCCCCAAGTGGCTTTGTCTGGCAACTCGACTCTCTTCCCTCCATTGTCAGGCCAAACCATATAAAATGTTCTGAAGAGAATGACAAATTTCATGTACTCTTACTGATGATGCTGGAAAGCAGAAATGTAAATATTCTAATTCCCAAAAGCTTGAGCTACAGAGGGTTTTTTTTAACATATGGGGCCTTATGATGATGCCAGAGAACAGGGTGGTGGTGTTTACACATTTTTACCCCAGGCTTGAGTGATGGGTATATCTTGATTTTCTGATATGATAGATGTTGACCAATGAGTTTGTTTACTCTCAGGAAGTGACCTCAATTTGACCAGTCAGACCAGCTTCTCAGTATGCAAAGGCAAAAGCACCCAACAGCTACCCTTGAGATCCTTTAATGAAAGAAATAACACAGATTTGAGCTTCGAAAGGCATCAACATTGAACAGATTACTCAAAGGCACCCAAACATTCAGAATACTGAAGCCCAACCACAAGAACCCTCTGTATAGATAGATAACTTCATTTATCCCCAAGGGGAATTTAGGTTACAAGCTTAGAGCCAACTACAGACCCTGTCTTTTTAATGAGTTTATTTAGTCTGTTTGTATCCTTCACCTCAATGGCAACACCCCATGACACCACATTAAAGAAGATGGTGCTCACAACAACAGACTTATTGAAGATCTGGAACATCCGGTTACAAACATTAAAGGACCTGACCCTCCTCGAGAAAAGCTCAGTCCATCCTTGTAGACTACTGTGTTTGTAGTCAACTCCAGCTAACCAAAGGTGAAAAGACGTGAATGAAGGAAAGTTGTGAGTGTATGACTGAGGCCTGTTCAGCCAAATGCGGGTGTACCGACTCGCTGTCACTTTTAGAAAAAGTAAGGCTGAGGTCTAACTGAACACCGGGACCTAGAAATTGTCGTGTGTCCCAACAGGAAGTGACCTAAATTTGTCCCCAAACTTCTGGAGGCTGTTTGGACCATCTTCTCTGTATATAAAGGCTATAGCACCCAACATATACCCTTAAGATTCTTTAATGTAAGAAAAACTCATTTCAGCTCCAAATGTTGCCAAACTTGAACAGAAGACTCTCAACCACTCTTTGATGTAGAATACTGAAGCACAGCCTTCTAGGACCTTCCATGGCCTAGGTCTTTTAAGGGCGATGGCATATTTGATAGTAGTGTAGTGAACGGGGAAGTCCTCACTCAGGATCAAGCTAATGATGCTGGGGATGGGACTGCCGTGGAGTGCTGAAAGATTGTTGATGATGCACTTCTTTCCGGAGTATTTCCTGGTTGCGAAACCAAGGGGGCTGATGCAGAAGTTAGGAAATGGAGGACGGGCGAACAGTCCGATCATGAAACCCTCTTTAAATTCCTTAGTGAGTGTTGAGGTGTGGTCCTGCTCCTGAAACTTCGCCAATTAAGCTTCAAATAAAACAGATCAATTTGCATTTGGGGATTCTATACCTGCTGCCAAAAGGGCAAGTTAGACCTAAGTTACTAGCATATATTGTTAAAAGCTGCTTTTGCAATGGAAACAATTTTATTTTTAATGTTTAGCATTGTTATTCATTTAAAGAATGATAATTTTCTTATCATGTATCTTTCCGTTTCCTTTTTTTTTGTACATGTATCTCTATTCAATCACTTGATTCAAGACTTCTAAAAGGGCAAGTTGGACCTAAGTCACTAGCATATATTGTTAAAAGCTGCTTTTGCAATAAAAACAATTATATTTAATGTTTAGAATTGTTATTCATTTGAATAATGATAATATTCTCATCATTTATCTTTACGTTTCCTTCTTTTTTTTTTTTTTGTACATGTATCTCTATTCAACCACTTGATTCAAGACTTCTAAAATGGCAAGTTGGACCTAAGTCACTAGCATATATTGTTAAAGGCTGCTTTTGCAATGGAAACAATTATATTTGATGTTTATTTATATGTAATATTTTGATGTATTTTTCTTTGTTGTCATTTCTCTGACTATGACAGAGTGGTAGATTAAAAAAAAGCCCACCAACCAAGCCTCGTAAGGCCAAGGCGAGGGAGCAGGGGGACTTTCCCCCAAGCCCACCCCAGCAAGAGTGTGGCAGGCCACGGGAGCGGACCCTGCCACCGTGCCCTGTGCGGAGAGCCGTGCTACGGGGAGACATTGTTGTGCCAACAGCCCAGGGTCCTTGTAAGTCTATCTAAGTGTCATTATTTCCTCTATTAGATGCAGCAGTCATTTGTGTGGTTAAATGAATTTTTCTTTCATTCTCCTATTTAGGCAGGTGGTCACCGCTTAAACATCGCCCGCTACACCGAGCCGCAGAACGGGGCACAGCTGGACCCGCAGCCACCGCCGCTGCCTCTTCTGCAGCCTCCCATTCTGCAGCCTCCCATTCTGCCTCTGCCTCTGCCTTCTCTTCTATGGCCTCCACTTCCACCACCGCTGCCTCTTCCGTGGCCTCCACTTCTGTGGCCTCCACTTCCGCTTGCGCTTCCGCATCCACCTCCGTCTACACCTCCACCTCCGCCTCCAGCTACACCTCCACCTCCACCGCAGCGACCGTTCTCCCTTGAATCCGACCTGGGGGCACCTCCAGTGCTGGATGTTGCTCCGTGGGGGGCAGACGAGCAGGAGATACAGCCAGAGTCAGACAGCAAGTTTTTTTCCACTCGTGGCTCACCGAGTGGAAAGAAGCGTCGACTCCGGAGGAGTCCTGGAGGAAAGGTTTTGGCCCTAACCCTAACCCCCCTAACCCTTTACAAAAAACACTTTGTCAAATTTCCACATCCCTACTCCCATTAATCCTTATGGGGTGGGCTGGAAAAATTTAAAAGTGACTGGGCAAGCTGCTTCTGCCCACCAAAGGTATTGGGCAGAAATGAAGACGAGGAGTTCCTTTTGGGGTTGAGGGATTCAAGAGCCCTCAACCCCCACCCAGCCCCCAACTCCCCCTCCCTTCCCTCCCCAGTAACGGGAGGATAAAGTTTGTCTAAAAGACAAGATAATTTCCCCGATGAGGCACAACTTGCCACTCGATGAGTGATTGTTTGAGGGAGAACATTGGCCGTTTTGACACATCATCCCTGTTGATGGAGGTCAGAGAGTGCTGTCAGTAGGAAACATACAGTGAATGTCTGGCACAATATTTAGCAGGTATCAGAAAGGCTAGAGTCAACCTGTGTCAGCCAGCATAGGTTGGCTCTAAATGCCACACTGATACCTGCTGAATACTCTGCCAGACATTCGCTGTACTTTTCCTACTGACAGCACTCTCTGACCTCCATCAACAGGGATATGGCTAATGTTCTCCTTTGAGTTGTCTCCTATTAGTTATTCCACTAATATTTTATAGATCAAAATCTGGCCACTCGGGGAATGTGCCTGAACACAACAAAAACACAGACACGATTTCTATGGCTGGTTCCAACATGACTTTGAACGCTATGAGCAACATTATAGCAACATGAGAAGGAGCTCACAGATGAGTGAATCAACACTTGAAAAGGGGGACTTACTCCCTTATTAATCTAAAACCAATGTGGATACAGAGAAGACAAAGAGTAAGACAGCATCCAGCAGCACTGTCTGTAGAGACATTCACTTCCCCTTCTTACCCAGAGACAGCGGAGAAAGGAGAGTCTCAAAGACAAGGTGAATCGCCCCATGAGACATAACCATTCCTTAAACAAATGACTGCTTGACGGAGAACGTCGGTGGTTTTTACTCTTTATCCCTGTTGATCGAGGTGAGAGTGCTGTCAGTAGGAAAAATTACAAGACAAGGTTTAGTAGTGTTTCCTACTGACAGTGCTCTCTGACCTCGACCAACAGAGATATGAGTTAAGCCCAGCCGACGTTCTCCTTATTATTTTTTTGTTTGTAAATAGTTGTATTGTATGTAGTTTGGTAGTTGTTGTTCAATGTTGTTCAATTGTTTAGAGTTCTTTAGGTTGTATATAGTTCATTATCTTGTATATAGTTCATTGGGGGTTAGTTAGATGGGGTTGTATTTAGGTACAGTTAGTTAGTTGGGTTACAGTTTGATTTACTTAGTTGTAGTTTTAGTTTGATTTAGTTTCTTGTATATAGTTGTAGTTATTTAGGTTCCTCCACATGGATTCTGCCTTGCCGCGGCGTGGAGGCTTAATTGCATCGGTGGTCCTAGGGAATCTCTAGAGTGGCTGTACCCACCATAGCATACGCCTGTGTGGTAAGGCAGTATGCTGTGCTGGGTACAGCCACTCTAGAGAATTCCCTAGGAACACTGGTGCCAGACCAAAGAGTCCAACCCTTATCAGTGACAAAAGCATTTACCTCTTTCACTTTTCTGTTTCACTTATCTTATTCACATCTTATTTAAGGTTTCACCTTTTTTTATAGGTATCTACAGACTCCAAATGGCCTGAAACATGCCCCTAAACATGTCCTGGAGGAAGGGTTTTGGCCCTGACACTTGTTGAATTTTCAGCAGATTCCGGCTGGTTTCCAACACTTATAATTCCGGAAGGGTTGGGGTTAGGAGGACAACAAGGACATGGTTGCCTTCAGCACAATGGGTACTTGGAGGCCACATACATTGCATAGCATTTCCACACTGTAAATCATTGCAGCCCCGTTTAGTTATGTTCACTTGCTGTTTCTCTTTAACACAAAGATCTCTGACAACTTTTGGATTTTGAACTCGGCTGTTCTAGTTTTCGTAAGTTTAACTTACATTAATTCATTCGTCTTGACTATTTCAAATTTTTGTAAGCTCTGTCCAAGTTGACTTAACTTGCCCTTTGTAAGTCATCTGTAGAAAAAAGCGCCAGGAGGTGAGTTTAAATTAACGTTATATTAAAATGTTAGGTTGGCTTCCTTAAGTTTGGATTCCATAACTTCAATAGAGTTAACTATGTACATTAACCTGACGTCTTGCTTATTAATAGCCTGGAAAAACTAAATACTTAGCCTTGATGTTAGCTTAAAAAAAATCGCACATTACTCATGGACTTAACATTAGTCAGTCATGCTTTTGATAGATGCAAAACATTGTGAAAATACAAGCCCTTAGTGTTAGTTTTAAAGGTTTCCACAATATTTGTTTTACATTTGTGGGCCACTGAACTAACTATGATGGTTTGCTAGCGGCCATTAACATTAGCTTAGTAAAGCTAGCTGTTAGACAGCTAAGTCTAGGGAAAAATAAGCAATACTGTGGCTGGAAGATTGACATTCAATGGCTTTGCTCGCTCCTGCATTTATATCGACCAGTAAGTAGAAACGTTAATGTATTCATTTTGTTTAATAATTATTTATATGGCGATAATTACTTGTGACCTTAATCTTCCTGAGCATGCTGCAGAGATAAGTTAGGACTCAAATCGAGAGCAGACATTTTCTCGTCACCTTTGCCCCGCTCTGGGTGTGTGTGGTGCAGACAAGACAGATACATCGAGACGGACTTTGTGCTTGGTTTAGCCTGTAACGTCAGTATATTCCAGGGCTGGGGAAAAAAAAAAAAAGATTCATCGGTGCATTGCAATTAATTTTTCCCCAATTGAATATTGATTCAGAAAATGCTGAGATGATTCGCAAAAAAGGAAAAAAAAATAGGATCAGGGAGGATGTAACATTAAATTAATTTTGGGTGGAGAGAAATAAACATCCGCTACCATTACAATGAATGAAAATGGAACTGAAACAAGGTGCAGGCTCTGAGGCAGCTTGCATGGCTAATTTGCATAAAAAGCACAAGGCTCATTTGCATATATAGGCCAGGTAATGTTCATGGCAAATTAAATAGGCCAGCAAACCCCTGCAAGTGTATCCTCAAATTTTATGAACCTATTAGTTTTAATGTCAGCTAAATGTGAAGAAATCAACAGTGTTTGTAGGCTATTTATTGATTTATGTAATTTTATTTCTCCACCCAACAAACATGCTGTTTAGTCTGCACTTTAGATCATACTGTTCTGTTAATTCTAATACTTGAAAAATAAATATATAAGTATTTGGGTGTTATTTTTGTAACACATTGTCTTTTACCAAACATGCAATTCATTTTTATTTTCAATTTACAGGTGTCAACAAGCATGTCCAGTTCATGAAGTGGAAATGTAAGTGTTGTGCATTCACCACCAATGGGCAAGGAAGAATAACTCAGCATTACAAAGAGCGTCACGGACATCACCGGAGGAGCTCAGGCCTTGTCTGTACTGTAGGCCTTGAGGACTGTTTGAGCACATTTCAAACTCAAGCTGAATTTAAAAATCATTTGAAAGAACATGTGAAAGAAGGTAAAAGAATTGTGACTAAGTTATGCTGTGATTTGGGTACATTCTCAGAGCCTAGTGACATTAAAGGGGACATATTATGCAAAACTCATTTTTTCGTTGTTTTACTATGTATATGTGCATACCTGGAGTGCCTCCCGACGCCTTAAGAGTGATTCACCACCACTAAGTCAATGTTTTGTAAACTGGCGGAGTCAGGAAATGTGTCTCTAAAGGAGCCATTTGGATTTTACGTAACAGTACGGGTGATTTGAATGCTCCCGCCCTCACGCTGGATATCTCCTCCCATATTACACCAGCTACCTGAAGGAGGATCCGCCATTTTCTCGCTTCACTTGTATGCGACAGCCTGACCGCAACCGTGTACAACCCGAAAGCCAAGCACTCCTGCTCTGTCGTCGGATGCGCGGATACTCGTATTTCCGTACATCGCCTCTATACCAAAGAGGATATCAGAGCGAAGTGGCTAAATTTTATTTTTCAGGGAAACGTCCCAGCTTCACTGAGCAAAAGCGTTGTTGTCTGTGCCAATCACTTCACACCGGACTGTTTCAGCAACCAGGGTCAGTATCGGGCTGGACTGGCAACGAGATTGTTCCTCAAAGATGGATCGAAACCCACTGTCCGTGTCAACGCCACAGAAGAAGAAACTGTAAGTATTTTTAAAAACAGTGTTGTTTGTGTTACTTTGGCTGTTTAGCACATGAGCTAACGCTAACCGGTGATGTAAATATGAGGCTGAGCTAACGTTACAACATTGGGCTTACTGGTCTTAGGATTCACGGTAATGTTAATGTTGCCTAACCTTAATTTGTCATATCAGCACTCTTTTAAAACATGACAGTGAATTGAGAAAATTAATTGGGATATTGAGCTTTGATCGCTTCTAACCGGCCGGTGAACCACTAAGAAGTTGTCCGCGGACGACGAGCTAGCTAGCACTGCTCGGCCGTGAACAGCGCTAGCTAGCCATCGTCATGTTCACGGCCGAGCAGCGCTAGCTAGCTCATCGTCCGCGGACAACTTCTCGGTTGTTACAGCTACAGCCGATCAGACGGTGTGAAATTGTCTCAGTTGTTTGCGGACGGAGAGCTAATGTTCCGCCGTGAACACGCAGAGAGGACGGTATGAAATGCTCTGTTATTCACGGCCAGTGAGCTACGTTACGTCAATTAGCATGTTGTGCTAAAGGACTGTGTGTTAGACGTTCAGGAGCACCTTGGCTGCTGGTACGAGAGACCCGAGCTGACAGTATCAAAACTTTATCTGCAGTCAAGCAATCATTACTTTGCTTTGGAGCCGGAGACAGGGGTTACCTGTCTGCTGTGCTACGATTAACGTTAGTTATATGAAGGCATGGACACAGAAAAGTTGCCTTGCCAATATGTATTGCTCACTTATGTCACAACCTGGCTCAACAGCCGTGACAAAAAAGGGAAGCCACACGTCTACTGATCATAATAATATAAATTTAATAAAGTAAACAGGAAATACTGGTATGTCCATCTGTAGATCAGTGTGCATGCAATGTTGTTGCAAGTGGGTGAATGGTGGTGTGTACAAGATACAAACAAAATCAGTCAGGTGGCCAGCCAGGTGAGAGAGAGAGAATGCAAGCCAAGGCTGGCTTTATAGCCTCTCACTGCAGCCTCCTCAGGTGTGCTGCATCGGGGATAATGTTGCAGCTCCACCTCTCCAGCTCCGGCAACACCAATTACATCCTCCCACACCCACACATCCTAAACCAGCACTAGAGGCCGTCACACTTACTAAATCTAATGTGAAATGAGGGATTTGCATGGGTTTGCTTGGATCATGATTTGCCAGAATTTGCCTTGCTTTGTTTCATGTAACATGAGAAAACAGACACAGAACATATTCCTTCCTTTTGTGTTTAGCCAAGCACATCTGTACAGCAGTCTGTAGTGCATCATGTTGCCTGCCAGACAGACCAACCAGTGAAATGCACGGTTGGCACACAGCTTTCCATGAGAACTCTCCGGCCTCACTTCAGAAGCACAGGTTTGTTGAACAAAAGCATATGATGTAATGTTAGTCACTATTTTACTCTAATATGTTGTTTTATTTTACTCTGTTATGAATATGGATTGGCGAACATAAAACATCACTGTTGATTTAGCTGATTATAGTTTAGTGTGTATACTATGATTTTTAAAGTACTGTTTTTCCACCCAAGACTCTACCTGGCTGCCCTGCATTACAATGAAAATACTGACTGACCACAGGCAACATCTACAGGTGGAGAGCTGCTGTACAGTCAACTTCCTCAAATCTATGCATGGAGAATGAACTGCAAAGCCTGTGAAAGCAGAGCCAACATTCCGTATGTTTTACAATCTTTTATTTGAAACCCACGAATAAAAAATAAAGATGGACACACAGGCAATAACACAAACAGTTGAAAATAAACAAATCAAATCTGGATTATTTTTTTGATGGTTTTCAAAATAATAAATAAGGAGAACGTATAAATTAGGAGAAATACGAAGAGACACTTGACAACACTGCAGCACAAGGCTTTTTGGTTCTAGTGCATTTTCTTGTAAACATTAATTTTTGTTTATTGCACTGCAGACTATGTTGATGCACTGTTGGACCTGATCTTCAAGAAGATTTTCCAGGACCCTGGCCCATATGTGAACGAGGTGCTGAAACTTACAATCCCTGAAGACCTCTCGGCTCAGTATTAAAGACCCAACAAGCTGGACGTTATAGCCAGTTACGTGCCAAGGTTCAATCAAGGACAGGACTGAACCTAACATACTGTCCTTCAGCGTCGGGGAACTCTGCACGAATCCTCAGCACCACACAGGCAGGCAGCACAGCTCTCACTCTCTGCCCCAGAAAGCCCCAGCACCAGCTTACAAAGCTTCTGTAGGCTACATATCTATATTGGCTGGACACAATTCAGTAGAAAGTCAGCACTGAATGTTCACATCCATGGCAACTGGCAAGTTTAACTGTTCCACTTTAGATATTTATTTTGTATGTCTACAATTGTTTCTTGCAATAAAACATCTCTCCCAACTGTTCTGTGTGTTTTCATTGTTTGATATGTAGTTTTCATTCAGTTACCAAGTAAAAGATAGTAAAGATAAACTATAAGCAATGTAAGACAGAGGAAGCAGTTATGTGCTTCAAAACACTTTTGCAATAAATTAATAATATTTATGGGCCTAAAAAGCTCACTGCTCTATTCTCCTCAGACGTAAAGGTCCGTAGTCTGCCCGATAAATGTTCAGTGCATTCTGCAGTGAAAACACATTCAGGCAGACAGGTTCTAGGCCAGGATGGTCCAGCATGCATGATGGTTGCTCAGGAAGCTGCTGTAACTTAGTCTTCATGTCACCTAGAAGTTATGAGAGGTAAGTGAGTGACAATGGATTAAAGAAAAGAGACTGCAGAATAACAACTGCCACAGAAACACCTGTTTTTAAGCAGAATGGATATTATTCATTGGAAACTACATAGCCAATCAATCACGTTGCGTTGTTTCTTTTGTAATATTTAAAGTGTATAAACTGTTGGAACTGGTTCAAAAACAATACTGCTGGTAGAGAGGTGACAGGAGGCAACTGTGGCTTATTGAAAACTACAGTTGTTGGACATTGCTAGCTAATTACAGGTCGTCACTGCAAATAAGAGCAGGTTCTCAATTGACTTACCTGGCCACATAAAGGTAAATAATAATACGGGGTTACGCTTTTCTCTTGTAACGGCAATTGCTAAATTGCATCCGCGTTACTGCAACTGCAGAGCAGCAAACGCCGGTCGAGGTTTGGCTAAGCTTTGTAATGTAAACACTCGAGGCAGGAGAAGGGGGTTGTGATCTGTAACAGCGCGGGGCAGACGGCTACTAAGCCCGTCAAACTGTCGTTTGTCTGTGCAGTAACAAGTTACAAGTAATGTCGAGATTAAAAAAAAAAAAAAAGTCAACTACTAACCACTGAGAAACATCCATGTTCATTCTCGGCTGCTGAACTTCTTGCACTGTGCTGATCCAGGTGACATCATGTATGCAGGTACACTGCAAGTCAATGCACGAGACACTGCTGGTCCTGAGTAATTTGGTGCCCTGGGCAAGATGTTAGCGGGCGCCCCCCTGCATCACAGTCAACTTCACAATCAATTTTCATACACTCACATAAAAACTGCATATATGTATTTAAGATTTGATTTGTTTTGAGTCAAAAATATCACAGCAAAGAAAAACTGAAGAAAGAAACAAGTGATAAAAATACAATATAAATAAGGCATTACTCAAACATGTTATCTCTCAGCCTCAGAGTGCCATCTCTCACTTATCTATTGTCAGCCACTTTGCAAAATGACCTCCAACTCCTTCCATGTTGCCATGTGGGTATTGTGCTGCTATCTATCCTCATGAACCTTCAGCAAGTGGCTTTCATGTCTCCAGTCCTTTAGTCCTTCTTTATTTAGTTTGTATTCTGTTGGAGAAAACATTTAGCACGTGAAGCAGTGCAAGCTATCATTTCTGTTTGAGTACATCAGCCAGCTTCTTTTGATTTTTTCAGCACTGACTAAGACTCTGTTACAAAAGTCATGTTGACACTCTCCCATCTTTGTTTTATTTGAACTGGTCCTCTGTGAACTAGCTCTGATCTTACATAGTCAGTTAGAAGAGATGTCCAGTCAGCAGGTCTACTGGTGCAGCCTTAAGTCCTGATGCTGTGTCAGTCTGCTGTGCTGAGGTAGAGGGACAGCAGCACCTGATGCTGTGTCAGTCTGCTGTGCTGAGGTAGAGAGACAGCAGCACCTGATGCTGTGTCACTCTGCTGTGCTGAGGTAGAGGGACAGCAGCACCTGATGCTGTGTCAGTCTGCTGTGCTGAGGTAGAGGGACAGCAGCACCTGATGCTGTGTCAGTCTGCTGTGCTGAGGTAGAGGGACAGCAGCACCTGATGCTGTGTCACTCTGCTAGCTAGCAAGCTAACACTCTGCTCCAACAACAGTAACTACGATTATTAAACTATGAATTTCATTCACTTCATCACATTGACGTTACTGTACCTGCATCTTCTTCACGTCTTCCTCTCCTTTCCTTCTTTTCCTTCACTGGGTACCGGATGGTTTCAGTCTTTTGGACCTTGTAATTCCACTATCACTGTAAAACCTTACAAGTTACTTCAACTTAAACTGTTTGAGGAAACCGATTGCCTTGAACTATTTAAGTTTACTAACTCAAATAAATTAAGTACCAGCAATTATTTTATGTAAGTAAAGTTAACTTGTATATATAAAGTTATTGTGACATGTAAATTATGAGTTAGCATTACTAATTCCATTTACTGAAGTGAAATGTAAAGATTTAGCTTTTTGCACTTAAATGCAGCAATTCATTCAACTGATATAACATGTTCATTAAATGTATGTGAATTAAGTAACACTACTCTTTTTACTCAAGTTTAATAACTTATTACATTCTAGCTGTGATAACTTAAAATTACATTTTGTCTACTAAATTCATTTGAGGAAACCAACTGCCTTAAACCAATCAAGTTACATGAACACAATATAATTGACAAATCTCTGATCCAACTTAAAATGTTTATTAAACTGAACATTCATAAACTACAAAACATTTCCATGAGATAGATAGATATAGATAGATATATAGATATAGACACACACACACACACACACACACACACACACACACACACACACACACATAAACATGCCATTTCTTTAGGGCAGTATAAAACACAACAAACACCCTGGCACAATATTTTCTAACAGCAACTTAAAGGGATATTCCCGTGTAAGTTTAATCCATGTTCTAACACACCTTGACACCGAGTACCATCCCCCTCAAGCTTGCTAGCTAACGTAGCTTTAGCATCCTCAGAAATGACCGCACAACAACAATACACTGCAGTAAATGGATCCAAGTATAAATCACCATCAAAAAGCCAAACATCCGCAGCTCAGTGAATATCATTACTGCGGGACTCTACTGCACTCAAAGCCGGCAACGGTATCAAATGTTTGATGCCTTAAAATATGTGCTGGGACCCTGTTTATAATGTTGCTGAAGTTTGGTGCTGTTCTGACCATTAACTGTGGCTTTTTGATGCCGGTTTACACTTGGACCCATTTACTGCAGTGTATTGTTGTTGTGAGGTCGTTTCTGAGGATGCTAAAGCTGCATTAGCTTTATCTCTCGAGGGGGATCGTACTCGGTGTCAAGGTGTGTTAGAACATGGATTAAACTTACACAGGAATATCCCTTTAACATAGTCTCTTGAAAAGGGCCTTGAAACTTCTGTTTGCCGACATCGCCGACACACTGAAGCCTCCAGCACTCCTCCCTCACATGAAGGAGTTATGAATTATAACGCACCATAATTAAAACACCATTAAGCACAAGCAGAGGACAAAATTGCTCGTAGCTTCATACTGCACATAAATCGACACAGAATGACCGTGATTGAATGACACTTGCATGACATCCAATTAAGCAGTAAGTATGTTGTTGTTCTATCTGGTCCTTGACTGAAACAGCTTTATACTCCAGGCCGTCCCGTCCATCAAAACATGATGTAAACACGACTCAACAACAATAGTACAGCCAGCGGGACTCAAGCAGACACTAAAACATCCTGTACACCACTCTTTCCAAGTTTCACCAATTAGAAAGAAAAAAAAAAAATCACAAAGCTTCAGTCCCTCTGAGCCTTGACCAAAAGGTTGTGATTTTTCTCTAATAAATTGGTGATACTTAGCAAGAGTAGTGTGTGGGATTGTTTTCTTTTTAAGGAACTAATGATCAGGAACAATAAAACACAAGAAAGATCTTGATCATTTACTCCAGCTCATTTCTCAATGCCTGCAACTTTGGTTTGAGCTGCTTTCTCCCTTCATCAAGATTTAGGAGGACAACCTGGATGAACTCAAAGAAGCCACTTAGCTTTTCAGGATAGCTCAAATACAGAGCATGAATCAAACCAAACAAAACAACAAGTAAGTCAGTCCATGATCGTGTAGACATCACAACCTGGCCTTCCAGGATGATGGACACATGCTGCGGGTCAAAAGGAACTGCTGTCGGGGGAACCGCTAGGGGCGCGAGATGAGATAGACGTATTCGTGAGAGGCTCCGCTACCTCAAATAAGTTAAACAATTTAAAAATACAACTTGTCGAGAAGAACTTCTAAAAGCTAGACAGAAACAGTCGGAGACGCCTAACGGAACGATGGGGAGAAGTAATAAAAGCAAAGGAGCCGAAAATCAGCAACAACAAGTCGACGCTGCTAACAGTGAGGCTAATGCTAGCGGCAACCACATGGAAGAAGCTAGTGGTGAGCACACAGACGATACGCTGCTGAGTGAGACGCCAACTGCGACAGACATCATGTTTGCCATTAATCAGCTGAGTCAAAATGTCGACAAAAGGTTTGACACACTCCAAGTATCTCTTGCGGACCTGAGGCAAACAATGGCAGATATTGAGGAAAGAGTGACTTCTAATGAAAACGGGCTGAACGAATACGAGTCCCGAATCAAAGCCTTGGAAGACCAGTGTGCAAGATGGGAAGACACAGCCCAATCACTCAGTGAGAGACTGGACGATTTGGTCTCACGCTCCAGGAGGCAAAACATTCGCATTATTGGAGTCAAAGAGGGAACTGAGAAAGGTAACCCCACAGACTTTGTCGCTAAACTCATCCCAAAGCTACTAGGAGAAGAAAATTTTGGCAACAAACAAGTCAAAGTTGACCGCGCGCACAGGATCCGAGGCAGGGCAGCTGCAGCCGGCGGCCCTCCTCGCCAAATCATCGCACGGATCCACCATGATCCAGTCAAGGAGCTCATCCTGAAACTCTCTTCACAGAAGTTTCCCCTGCAGTATGAGGGCGCACGCCTATACATTTTTCCGGACCTGGGCCCAGCGGTAATGAAGCAACGGCAGCGATTTGACAACATCAGAGCCAGATGCAAAGCAGCGGAGCTGAGATGTGGCTTCAGATACCCCGCGACGCTTGTGGCGTCAGTCGGCTCAGACAGACGCTTATTCACCAATCCGAAGGAGGCTGAGAGGTTCCTAGACGACAACAAAATCCCGCGGCAGACAAGCGCAGCAGCTAAAGGCGCAGGGAACAGCTGAATCCCTACAAGACCACGTCTGTCTCCAACTACGGTGTCCCGACGCACATGGACAGTTTGTTTACTTTCTTGCGGTAAGGAGGGGGCGGTTATGTGCTCAGGTTATAATGGACGGTTATGAGCCTAGCAGGTTAGATGTAGGAGATGTTCGCTCTCAGAGGGGAGTGAAGAAGAGACTGAGGGCCCCGGAGGTTGTTCGGTATAGATTGGTTCTATCTTTGTTCATGTTTTAATGCAGCATCTCAGATGTTCTGGTACTACAATGGCGGAACCTTCACAGCACACTTGGGTGTAATCAATGCTTATCATATAATTAGGTATTATCAACATGTCTTCAAATAATGGTGATGTTGCAAGAATTGTGAGCTGGAACATCAGAGGCTTGAATCATCCAGTCAAGAGAGGGAAAATACTGGCACATTTGAAAAGCCTAAAAGCAGATGTCATTTACCTACAGGAGACACATATTAAAAACACAGCCAAACAAAAACTACGCATGGGTTTGGGATCAGAGGTATTTCACTCAAACTTTGGGGCTAGAGCCAGAGGAGTAGCTATTACTATTAAGAAAAACATATCATTTGTCCACAGTTGCACAATCGGCGATCCCAATGGTAGATTCTTAATTGTATCAGGAACACTCAACGGTATTCCAGTTACCTTGATAAATATTTACTGTCCAAACTTTTTTTTTTTCAAACAGTTTTGAGTGGGATTCCAGACGTGGGTGATACAAACATTATAATGGGGGGTGATTTCAACTGTGTAATCGATGCCTCTCTAGACAAACAGTCACAGAAGGCACCAGTAATTAGTAAAGGTAGTGAGGTGCTAAAAAACACAATGCACACCCTAAATCTTGTGGATATCTGGAGACTGCACAACCCCACCACTAGAGCTTACTCTTTTTTTTCTCCAGTACATAATTCGTACTCAAGGATCGACTTCATGTTGGTAGACGCAAAACTGATCCCCAATGTCGTTACCTCACATTACCATAATATTTTGATAAGTGACCATGCTCCAGTATCCCTTGACATCAGACTTAAACATTGTAGGTGTGCCCACACCTGGAGATTTGATAACACCATCTTAAGAGATAAAAGCTTCTTGAAATTTATGTCAGAAAGGTTGCCAGAAATTATAGCTACAAATGACACAGGCGATGTTGATGACTCGACACTATGGGAGGCCATTAAAGCAGTGCTCAGAGGCAGCATAATCTCTTATATGGCAAATAGGAAAAAACAGTCAGGAAAAAGATTAGTAGAACTGGACGAGTCCATTACTGATTTAGAAAATTCATACCGCGTCTCATCAGACCCCAACACCCTGAATTCAATAATTTCCCTGAGACAAGAATATAATACAATCTTATCCTCTCAGGTCAACAAGCAGTTAAGTAAAATTAAACAGATGCAATTCGAGATAGGTGACAAACCCCAGAAATTACTTGCACGCCAATTGAGGCACATTCGAGCCTCGCAGGCTATACACAGAATAAGATCAGTTTCAGGAACTATTCTCACAGACCCTAAAGAAATAAACACACATTTTATGGAATTCTACTCAAAATTATACAAGTCAAGCGGTAATCGTGATACTGACAGAATTAAATCATTTCTTTCCCAACTAAACCTGCCTCAACTTAGCCCTGAAGCGGTAGCTCTGCTTGATAAGGAGATCTCTGTTGAAGAGATTATACAAGCAATTAAAGAATCTCCAAATAATAAAACACCTGGGCCAGACGGGTTCACCATAGAATTTTATAAATGTTTCTACAAGGAATTAGCCCCGCTACTAATGCGGATGTTTCAGCACGCTGCGGCAAAGGGTAGATTACCTCAAACACTTTACAGAGCAAACATTTCATTAATTTTAAAGAAGGGCAGAGACGAACTGGAAGCCTCATCATACAGACCAGTGTCACTGATTCCAAACGAAACAAAACTGATTAGCAAAATTCTGGCAAACCGCTTAAAATCACAAATTCATACAATCGTGCATCCTGACCAAACAGGTTTTATTCCTAATAGGCATATTTATTTTAATTTAAGACGTTTATTCAACATACTGTATACTAAACATAGTACCGAAACAGTTGTGATATCAGTTGATGCTCAGAAGGCCTTTGACCAGGTCGAGTGGCCGTACATGTATGAGACTTTAAACGCATTTGGTTTTGGGAAGGTATTTATAGATTGGATACGGATTTTGTATGCTTATCCAACTGCAAGTGTTATTACAAACCAAGATGTCTCCTCTGAATTCCCTCTACTTCGCGGAACTAGACAGGGGGACCCTAGCTCCCCCTACCTTTTCGATTTGGTTGTAGAAACGCTAGCTACAAAAATACGCCAACACCCCAAAATATCGCCTGTCTCTATTAAAGGGCAAGAACACCATCTGTCGCTCTACGCGGACGACATATTACTGTATGTGTCTAACCCAAAAGAGTCCATCCCATCAATCATGGAGGTATTCAATCAATTCGGCTCCCTTTCGGGCTTTCAAATAAACTGGGACAAAAGCGAATTAATGCCAGTACATTTAAATCATAACAGTACTATGCTGAATTCTGTTCCCTTTAAGATCGCTAAGGACAGGCTCATGTATCTGGGGGTGTGTGTCACCAGGAAACCGGGCCTGCTACTCGAGGAAAATTGGAATTTAAAAATGAACCAACTGAAGAGGAATATTGAATTCTGGAAGACCCTTCCGCTATCACTTGTCGGGAGAATAAATGCCATTAAAATGGTAGCTCTCCCACGCTTTTTATATATGTTCCAATCAATACCATCCTGCATTCCACAAGCATACTTCAGGAAATTGGACTGATCCCTTTCCTCTGGCAAAATAAAGTGGCACGCATAAACAAAAAACACCTCTGTAAATTAAAACAAGAGGGAGGTTTCGGCCTACCAGACTTCAAATGTTTTTATTGGGCAGCACATCTTAATATCCTGGCTTTCTGGAGGAGCTCGAACCTCGCAGAAGATACAACCAATCCACCCCCTGCCTGGCTTTCTTTAGAGCAAGTAGGGTGTGAAGGGACCTCACTTCTAGCCCTATTGAACAGTCCCATCAAAATCAACAAATCAGTGTACAAAGGTAACTATATGATACACAACTCAATAAAAATTTGGAATCAAATTAAATCACATTTGAAGGCCCCAGATATGTACAGGGATACGCCAATCTGTGTCAACCATGCTTTTTAAACCTTCTGCTGGAGACCCAGTGTTTGCTCGTTGGAGAGAGAAGGGAGTGAGGTCCCTGAGCGATTTGTACCAGGGGGGGCATCTGATGTCATTTGAACAACTGAAAGCTAAGCATAACCTGCCAGTCTCACATTTTTTCCGTTATCTGCAGGTCAGAAATTTTATAAAGCAACATGTATCAACGCTGTCAGAAATTCCACATCACCCTGCACTTGAAAAGATTAAAATTACACCAGGGAAAAAAGGAGCAGTATCAAGCCTATACCAAATACTCTTCAGTCAGATAGAAACAAGTACAGAACTACAAAGGTCTGGGTGGGAGTCTGAGCTGGGAGTCCCCCTTTCTATAGAATACTGGGAAAAGTGTCTTTTGAATATACATCGTTGCTCAATAAATGCTAGGCATAAACTAATTCAGTTCAAAATTATACATAGATTACATTACTCAAAGCTAAAAGTCAACAAAATGTATCCCAATGTATCAGCATTGTGTAACAAATGCAAGAATCAGGTTGGAACACTTACTCATCAATTTTGGACGTGTCCCAGTCTTCACTCATTCTGGTCTTCAATATTTGATTTTTACTCAAAGGCGTTTAAAAGGTTGTGTGAACCCTGCCCCTTGGTGGCCATTCTGGGAATGGCGGGGGACTCGACTCAGTACTCTGACGATACAAAGTCTGTACAACAGTCCCTATATTTCGGTGCCATTTTGGCTAAAAGACTTATCTTAAGACACTGGAAGTCTGATAATGTACCTTCAATTGAAATGTGGATGAGGGAGCTCAGTGAGACCCTATGTATGGAGAAACTTAGATATAAAAATGCAGGCAGACAGGTAATTTTTGATAAAGTATGGGAACCTGTATTGAAATACCTGAAGGACTCGAGAGAGGTTAATGTTACAATATGAATTATTCCAGCTCTGTGATGATACTGACTGTAAGCAGGTCCTTTATCTGCCATGTGATATGGAATTTTTTCTCTTGCTGCTGTTTTGCCACAGTACCCTAGCTGTGTGGCTGTCTGCCATATTGTCAAATCCAATCTATGTTTATGATGCTGCAGTGTTACTGTTTGTTTGTTTTGTTTTTTGTTCTTCTTTTGTGTGTGTTTTACATTTTTCCTTTTTTGCATTTCACAAAAAACATATAAAACTATGATTGCTTTGTGAGAGACATGTATTCTATTCAATGTACATTTGGCAATAAAAAGAATATAAAAAAAGGAACTGCTGTAAGTACCTCATCTTCAGCAACCACTGCCATCAAAGCCACAGCTTCCTCCTGGGACACCTCAAACTCGTCCTGGGGAAGAAGTATGCATTTGGAATGTGAAAGAAAGAATTTAAGAATAACTAAACTAATACATGTGTAACCCTACCAGATTTTAATATACAAAAACAATGAAACAGGCAAATAAGTAAATTACTATGAAACCATTCTTACTGCCCAACTTAAAGCAGAGATAACTTCACACAACTATGATGGAAGCAATTAAGGACTTCTTTTATGCGAAATCAAAATGACTTCAGTTAATAAGTATTAATCAAGTAAGGCTAATCAAGTGGATAATCTTAACCCTTTAATACCAGGTGAACCATTTTTGAAATATAGGTTTTACATTATCAGTGAGATAATTTGTATTCTTAAAAACCAAATGAACACCACCAGATACATGCAGCAAACAGATAACCCACCGGAATCATAGAACCTTTTAGTAAAAGATGGTCGTCAAAAATAAATGACTTTTTTTTTTTAAACCAAGGGGGTGACATGCAGCAAAGGGCCGAGGGTTGGATTCAAACACAAAGCAACTGTGACGGCGCAACATAAGCGCTAGTCTATTGGCCCCCTATGAAACCTGGTTTAATGCAATGATATGAATAGTTTGATTTTTCCTTCGGCTGTTTGCTCATGCACTGAAAATTGATCAACTCAGAAAAGAAAAGAATTTGTTTTTATGCTTTTTAAGTAGATGTTTTCATGGCAAATAAGCACAAACCTGAAGGTGCCAACAACACTAAAGCAGGCTGCACGAGCCAACGTGAAAAGGAAGAGCATCAGGGAAGGCAGTTTTTTTCTGTTATGACTCTAAATTCAAGAATTTGATTTTTCTGAACATTTTAATTGATTTGTCCTTCAAGTCCTCTCTGAATCCGATCATTGGAACGTAACACTGAACACTGGGCATTATAAAACAATCGACTGTAAACATGCAAACTTAGATTTTTTCATGTTATATATTTTTATTTATATTATTTATTTCTGAGAGAAATTCTGGTTAACAGTGTTGAGGGACAAGCCTCTCACACACAAGTCTGAATCACACACGTTCCCAATGGAACTCATTCTTGCAACCTTAAATGCAGCTGCCTTTTTCTGGTAAGATGATTGCTAACAACAATAATATGGTGCAACTGTAAACATTTTGTTCCTAGTCCAACAAAAGGTGGAACATAAAGGGTTGATGAAAACACGGACCTAAAGAGTGAAAGGACATAAACAGTGCTAACTATTCTCTGCTGATTTTGTGTCTTGGGTGCACTTTGGGAACTGATGTGGTTTTCCTTTAATGTTGTCCACTAGCTACAAATTAACATTATTTCTGGTGTAGATAATTTAATATCCACTCCAATAATCACTACAAAGATAAACAGTATGTATAAGCACATTTTAAACACACGCCCAGATATCAGCGATAAATAATGTACTGTGCACTAAATGTACTAATGTTACTTCACTAGTATAAAATTATTATGACTCATTATTTTAAATTTCTGCAGCTCTTCACAATAAAAAATAATCTAAGCAAGGGAACTGCTCAACAGGAAGCCAATTAGGCACACTGTATAAGGCAGTTTCCATTAACTCTGTTCAGTGATGTTTCAGTTTCAAGTTTTGATGCAGGAGAATGAAGAATTACCGTGCAAGTCTTGAATATGTCTGACGAATCCTCTTTCAGGTACGGTGGTAGGCTGGCAAGGGCTGCTGTCCTGGCTGCAGTGATGTTGTTCTTGTCCTTTTGAACAAAGACATAGATACAATAGCTGATGCTCAAGTAAGCCGTTCACATAAGTTGTTAATGTAATAACAATGTGTTTACCTGTTCTTCGTATGCTGTCACAACATGCTGCAGCTTCTCTCCAAACCTTCCAGTCGTCTTCTTTTTGTACAATTTTAGAAGCTGTGATGTGTATTTATCCAACGCGGGGGAAAAAAGGAAGATGGCAGGTTTTCATTGGTGATCCTATGGAACTCGTGGTAGAGCTGCGCAGAGAAACAAACACACCAACACCCAAAACTACCTTGATTTGATAATAATCACAACTGTAAACTGAGTCAGGTATTGTTGTATAAAACTTGTACTTTTAAGACATAAATATCTAAGACATCAGATATATGATTTATCAATGATTTCTTCCATATCGCCCAGTTTCTGACCCTCTTCTGAGAGAAGCTGGTTTTCCTGGTAGTAGGAGCCATCACAGTGTGACAAATACTGTCCAGGCAACTTAGAGGGGGCTTCTTTGACTTTCTCAAGTACATCTGTTTTTTTTAAATAACTGTTGCAAAGTACTGAGAATAGGTACATGCATAAAGGTATGCTGTGATGACTCAATCGGGTATTCAACAGGCCTAATAAGTGGAAACTTTTCTTCATAATATGTTTTCCTCCCGTTGGCTGTTGAAAGGGGTGCTTCAGCTGTAACTGACTTATGCAACACATTACTCTCTGACACTGCCTGGACTATCTCACTCACAAGTGTGTCAGTAAAGGGGCAAATATTTTTTTTCCATTATCTTTATTACAGATTCCCTGACAATAGGTTCTGACAGTAAAACCAGCTGATCAACATGTTCAATGATTTCCTGTGTTGCCCTCTGTGACACATGGAGAACAGTTTGCATTTTTAAGAAAAAGGCAGCCAGACTAAATTGTAACTGCTCTGCTAACCTCTCATTGCCACCTCCTGATACAAGGGTAGTTTCATTTTCATCTGTCAGTTCACCTGGATCCTGTTCAACGTCACTATCCTGGGAGACATTTACATCATTTTGCACTATAATGTCATCGTAGTCACAGGTATTTCAATGTTCTCTGCATCTGCGTGCATTGAACGTGGAGTACACATTTGTTTTAAACGTGCAGGCCCTGAATGGACAGGGAACGGTTTCTTTTTTCCTCAAATGCCCCTTAAGATGTATAAACATTTCTCTCTCAGCAAATGGCTGTTTAAAATCACAAACAGGGCAATGAAATGCCCTTTTTACTGTCAAATCAGTCGTGTCACCATCTACCTTTCTTTTCCCTGCATGTATTCTTGACAAATGTACTTTTAATGAATTTAAAGTACTAAATATACACATGCAGCTGTTGTAGAGCCATGGTAAAGGTGAAACTGTCGAATACTGCCCATGTTAAAAGTCTGTAATGTCTCAGTAACTGTATTTTTAAGTTACTAGAAAAAAATGCACAATTTACATTCCCACAGTATTTGTTCCTGAGAAATCAACTGGTGTAGGGTAAAAACGCCACAAAAACGGATCAACTGCTAGGCTAATTTAACCTGACTTTGACTAAAACACGCCCAAATACAGGGAGCCGAAGAAGTGATCTTAGGCGCTAAAACACAAAGGTTTTGCTAGCTTACCAGCGGTAACTGTGAGTAAAACACTTGACTAAACTCACATGACGAAGCTCACCCTCACTTGGTTAGTTAAAAAGGAATGCAGTTATTAGAAATGTGATTTTTTTTTTAAATTAATTTTTTTATTTATTATCGATTTTGCAACCTAGCAGCAGTTGCTAACACTATATTCAAACTACATGCAATGTAAAGCACAACAGAGCAACATTACCTCAAGTAGACAATAAAACGGCTCCGTGGCTCGGTAATGTGTTGAAAGTAGTACAATTTCGGCGAAAAAGCGAGGGTCCCGGAGTTGATGCTAACCATGAAAATGTCAATCAATCAATCAATCAATCAATCAATCAATCAATCAATCAATCAATAAATAAATAAATAAATAATCCCCTCCGTCTCCTCTCCTGGTCGCTGTGTGGTAACAGGTGTTTCGGATTAACGCGGGGCTGTGTTAACTGGCGACCGTCAGCCGAATGCGTCTGTGGTCACCGGAGCTACAACACATGTTGAAAACGGGAAGAGAAGACGTAGCTGTCCTCAGATCTGCCTCTTTGTTCAGGTTTCTCTGGTCAAAACACACCTGATTAGAGGTAAGATCGGGCCTAAAAAATCCAGCCCGACCCGACCCAGGCCCGCAGGCATTAAAGCCCGACCCAGCCCGAGCCCGACCAATTAACTTGATTTGCAGGCCCGAGCCCGAAGCAAACCCGAAATTTCAATTTATCCCATAGTATTTTACGTTCACGAAATGTCCGCAAAGCCGTGCGCAAAGCGTGCTCTTGCTCTGCGCCTCCTGTTTAGTAGTAGTTATATAGCAATTACCTTACAGCGCCGCCTTCTCTGTTTTATCCAAATTATTTATTTACAACAAGTATTCCTTAGTTTAGTATCCACACATCGTTTTAGTATACATTTTTATAAATATATATTTATTTTAAAAAAAGTCAGCGAGAGAGAAGCCCGAGCCCGACCCGACCCGAACGTAATGATTGACATTTTAGGCCCGACCCGACCCGAATTTCGGGCCGGGTCGGGCTCGGGCTCGGGCTAAAGATCTTACCTCTACCACACGGCTGGTCTCCTGCTTCGACCTTCCTTTGAAACCTTGACCACACACACATACAGATGCACACAGTTACAGTCACAGCCATTTTAATTTTTCTGTTATGATACATTATCTCCAAACTGCTTCAAGAAGCAACACAGCCTGAGGAGCTAATCACAGTCTAACTCAGTGTCCATTTCCTTTGACCTGGCAACTGAACAAATGCACAGCAACAAGGTGCAGACAGTGATTTCTTCCCTACCTGCTTTCCACAGTAAGGTTCTCTGCTGGTCTTCAAACATCACATTCAGCCCTTTGGGAAATGCACACACACATTCATTCATCCTGAGCAGTACAGCTTATGCTCTAAGCACAACGTGCTTATATTCTGTCAAATTTAAAATGTTAGTAAGAAGTACATGTATATTGAATATTTTGAATAACTAATATTTGCTACTTCAACAAACCAATAATATTCAATAATATTCTCTGCATCGTTTTGTACTGAAGCATTAGCAAAGCAGCTGAATGTTCAAGGTCGAAAGGCCAACCTTATGGTGAGCACCATCAATTCCAAAAGGAGAGTGCAAAGTTACATCCTCACACGTTTAGAAGTCAGTGGTCTTGAGAACAGCAATTTCACTGAGTTATCCAAAGTCTTCACACAAAAAATGCATCCCTGTTTCAAAAGATAACATTCCATTGCAAAAAGATGTTGACAAATGGCCGTATCTGAGTGAAGTGAAGTTGCCTTTCATTGATAAAGAAGTGGAACTTCTCATAGGAACCAAAGAGCATAACGTTTTAGAGCCATGCAAAGTGATCCATAGCCAGAACAATGGACCATATGCAGTAAAAACTGCTGTTGGATGGATTTTGAACGGACCGCTCAAGGAGCCAAGTGACACCACAGTGGATGACAGCACACTGTGCACTGCTGTGTGCTGTAGTCAACAGAATTTCTGTTGAGAATGTGGAACAACTACTCATACAGCAATATAATCATGACTTTCCAGAAAGCAACTGTGATGATAAATCAGAGATGTCGCAGGAGGCTCATCACTTCATGGATTCTGTGTCACGCTCTGCATGCGTCATGGATGGACATTTCTACATAGATCTTCCCATGAAGAAAACAAATGTCCAAATGCCAAACAACCATTGATACAGCGAGTGTTAAACCTCAAGAGCAAGCTGAAGAGGAATCCTGTGTTTCATGAAGAATACACAAGTTTCATGAATGACATGCTTAATTAAAGATATGCAGTGGCGGTACCAACAACACACCTGAACTGCCAAGATGGTAAAGTGTGGTATATTCCTCTTCATGGGGTATACCACCCACAAAAGAAGAAGCTGCACCGCCAGCTACCTCTTTAAATGGTCAGCTTTTGCAAGGGCCAAACTTGACTAGCTCTCTGTTAGGAGTACTGACTCGCTTCAGACAGGAACCAGTTGCTATGATGGCTGATACTGAGGCAATGCATTATCAAGTGAAGGTTCCTGATAAAGATACTGACCTGCTGTGTTTCCTGTGGTGGCCAAAAGGGGACTTAAATCGTGACAATACTGAATTCAAGATGATTGTTCAACTTTTCGGAGCTCCTTCTTCCCCCAGCTGCGCCAACTTCGCTCTTCGACAAACAGCAAAAGAAAATCGCTGTAACGCATCACCTGAGGCAGTGGATACAGTGCTAAAGAATTTCTATGTTGGTGACGGCCTAAAATCAGTCACCACTGAGGCTCAGGCCAGTGACCTGTGTGAAAATCTTACAAAACTATGTGCTAGTGGAGGATTTCACCTGACAAAGTGGACTAGCGACAGCCGGGTGTTGCTTGCTTCTGTCCCAGATTGTGAGAGAGCCAAAGAGGTTAGAGACCTGGATCTTATTCACGACTCACTTCCTGTGGAACGGGCTTTAGGAGTGCTGTGGTGTGTTGAGTCTGACTTACTCAAGTTCAGGATCAATCTGAAAGACAAACCAGTTACAAGACCAGGAATATTGTCTGTGACAAGTTCTGTGTTCTATGATCTGCTGGGCTTCTATGCTCCAACAATCATGCCGGCAAAGATGCTCATGCAACACCTGTGTAAGGAAGGGCTTGCATGGGATGATGAAATTCCACCACAGCTTGGCCGAAGATGGAATATGTGGCTACAAGAGCTACATCAGCTGTCAGAGCTGAGTGTTGACAGATGTGTAAAACCAGAGGATTTTGGACTTGTTGCTACAGCACAGCTTCATCACTTTGCTGATGCAAGTGAAAATGGTTACGGAACAGTTTCTTACTTGAGGCTGACAATAAAGATGGACGCGTTCATTGTGCTTTCATGATGGGAAAATCACGTGTTGCCCCACTGAAACAGACCACTATTCCAAGCATGGAGTTGACGGCAGCAGTTGTAGCTGTGGATATGGACAAGCTGTTAAAAAGAGAACTTCAGATGGACTTGCTTGATTCAATATTTTGGACTGACAGCACAACTGTGTTGAAGTGCACTGAAAATAAGTCACTTCGCTTCAAGACCTTTGTTGCAATCCGTATTGCCACCATCAGAGAGACAACAACGCCTCAGCAATGGAGATATGTCAGCACCTCAGTTAATCCAGCTGACTGTGCATCCAGGGGGCTTATGCCTGCCAAGTTCATGAGAAACCAAAGCTGGTTTCATGGTCCAGCGTTCCTTAAAGGTCCAGAGTGTCAGTGGCCGCATAGACCTGATGAAGTGAAAATTGAGGGAGAAGACAGCGAGGTGAGACATTCAGCGACGGTGCATCTCACTCAGGCAGCTGAAGTTACAAATCCTGTTAACAAGTTGATCAATCACTACTCGAGCTGGTTTCAGCTGAAAAGAGCAGTGGCATGGTTTCTCTGGCTTAAGGACTTGCTTCTTCAACGTAGCAAGAAGCAGAAAACACATTCACAAGCAGATTTCAACGGTGAAAGGAAGACGGTGGACCAGAGGAAACACTACGACAAATCAGCAGCGACTGTGGAAGACTTGATGAGAGCAGAGAAGGAGATGATCAAATTCATCCAAGGCCAACAGTTTCAAGAAGAAATATTCATGCTACAGAAAGGCAGAAATGTGAAGAGGAGTAGTCATTTGTCAATGCTTGATCCAAGGATTCAAGATGGAGTAATAGGGATAGGAGGCCATATCTGTGCATCAGCAATGCCAGATCATGCAAAGCATCCAGTCAGAATCCCAAAGAACTCAACACTGATTCTGCAAGATATTCATGAAAAGATTGGACACTGTGGGAGGAACTATATGCTCTCGCAGCTGCGTCAGAGATACTGGATTCCCTCAGCAAACTGGACAGTTTCTGTCAAGATGTGTAACCTGCAGAAAAGTCAGAGGCAAGGCACAAGAGCAGAACATGGCAGACCTGCCTGAACACAGACTCTTACCTGACAAACCACCCTTTACAAATGTCGGCGTAGACTACTTTGGGCCAGTTGACATTAAGCAAGGCCATTGCACAGTCAAAAGATATGGCGTACTGTTTACCTGCCTTACTATCAGAGCAGTGCACACACATTAGACACCGACTCCTGCCTGAATGCAGTACGTCGCTTTGTATGTATGCATCATACGTTCAGACAACGGGAAAAACTTTGTTGGCGCTGAGTGTGAACTGCGTGAAGCCATTGAGCACTTGGTTTTGATGAAGAAACAGCCCATCCTGCCACCAGGATTATTTAACAACCAGGACTCATATCCATGCAGAAGATGGAAGCAGGTGAAATATCTTGCTGACCTGTTCTGGAAGCCATGGGTGCGTGAGTATTCGCCTCTGCTCCAACTGTGTCAAAAATGGACTCAGATCAAGAAGAACCTGACTACTGGAGACGTCGTCAAGGCTGCGACAGAAAAGGCTCTGGATGAAGAAAGAAGTCAGACCCGAGTCAACATCGGTGCAGCGTTTGAGTGGTGGAGACAAGTGGGGCATGTGAGGGGCTGTTTGTAGCTCGTATTAGCCCAATGCTAACGTTAGCTTCTTTGTGTTGTTTTTAGCCATGAGAATGGTTAATGAGTCAGCTAAGTCGTCTCCTTCTCCCTGCTGAGTCCCACTGCTGTGGACGGAGCACTGACGGGATGGGGGGGAGGGGGTGGAACTCAGAGGAGGCGCCACTTTCAAATCTTGCTAGCTCTCCAGGATTGTAGACTCTGTCTTTAAACGGAGCTGCTGCTGTCTTTTCATCTTAATACTTCTGACCTGTCCAGGGCCGGTGGCTGCTGACAAGATGCTGTGTTCCATTTCATAATAAAAGCAAGTGAGTTGAAGATTTCAAAATAAAATGTTTTTCTCTTCCGCATGGTATACGTTTTGGGTGGAACAAATGTGGGACGGGACCCCGTCCCCCCGTCCCCTCGGTTCCAATGTCCTTGATTTCTACCATCTCTTAGTATCCAAATTGAGCTATTTGCGACCCAAAATATTTGCTAAGATACATTCAGCACGATGTCAAAAAAAAAAAAAAAAAACAGACAGAGAAACAGACCTCCTGAAGACGACAAAAAGACAGATTTTGAAAGCCTACAGGAGGAGGACGTGGAGGACCAGGCACCTGGCGACATGCTAACTCAAGCTGAGGCTAACCGCGACGAGAGCCAGATGTTAATGGCCATACAAGCCCTGAGGAATGATTTTTCCAACAGCGGCGGACCGGATCACTTCGCCAGCAGCTCTAGCCAACACCACGCAGAGGAAAGTCCAGAAACTCACCTCTCAGATGGAAGAGCTGGAAAACCGACGCCGCCGCTCCAGTCTGAGGCTGGTTGGATTAGCCGAAGGATCGGAGAATGGAGATGCCCGTACATTCTTGATGACATGGCTTCCCAGTGCACTTGACACAGAAACAGGACAGCCGCTGATTATCGAGCAAGCCTACAGACTGGGGAAAAGGCCGGAGCTGACCCAGGATCGGCGGGGGTCGGATGGAATTCGGCCACGGATTATTCTGCTGAAATTCCTGACATATCGAGATAGAGATGGAGTCATGAAAGCAGCGCGTCTGAAAGACGAAATCATAATCGAAGGTGGCCGTGTCGTGTTTTTCCCGGATCTCTCCACTGAAGTCCAAAGACACAGGAAACTTTTTGAGGGAGTGAAACAAAGTCTGCGCCAAATGTGTGAGAAATATGGATTTATGTTCCCGGCAAAAATGCGAATCCTACACAACAAGAGCTGGCACTACTTCGCCTCCCCATCCCATGCTGAAGAACTCATCCGAAAAATGAAGAAGGCGAACACCAACCACGACGCGCAGAAAGAGTCATCAGCTGAAACGCAGCAAGTACCAGGGAACTCTGGCTGAGTGATAAGATATCCGACGCTGATTTCCCGGAGACAGTCCTGGTGAGCTCTTTGCCTGATCGATGACGAGCTTGGAGGTTAACATAGACGCTGGCCTGTCAGGCAGGCTACTAACAAAAGACTAACCATACAGGCTCACATATTAACATTGCAGTTTTCATCCGCATGAATATGAAATCCGTCAGAGCACGTCCGACTTATCTTTGGTTTTCTTGTTTTTTTCTTCTCATAGTACTGGCTGTGATACTGCCCTCTAGAGGATCAGGCTTATTTCCTGGCTTATTACTATATTTATTACTATGGTTTATTACTATATTACTATATATATACTAAAATAAAGGAAGAGGAAGATAGTGGAATTAAAACAAGTAGTGTCCAGGTTGAAGCAGCCTAAAACACAGATAGAAACCCACTTAGTTTCCAGTGAATATACCCCCTTAAAAAAGAAGGTGGCAAGGTCAAGTCATATCGGCCCCATTCTCCTCTCATGCAAGAGGGGTGGCAATACTTGTACACTCATCTGTTCCACTGAGGGTCATTAATATCATACAGGATACTGCAGGCAGATTTGTTATCGTCCAGGGTTCTTTATTAAATCAAGACATTAATTTAGTATGTCTATATGGTCCTAACAGCGATGATATACAGTTTTATAATAGCTTGTTTTTAACTTTATCAATGCTACATGGTCACATTTGTATGGCAGGAGACTTTAACTGCACGCTGAATCCTACAATCCTACAAGTCATCAGGTGTGGGCACCTCACATATGCAGAGTAGGAAGACAATACAACACTTTATGGGTGAGTTAAATCTCTGTGATATCTGGAGAGCCATAACATTTACTCCCGCATCGACTACTTCCTCATTTCTAAGCCTATGACAGCCAATGTGAACGACTCTGTCTACAAAGGAATCGTCATTTCAGATCATGCGCTACTACTAATCAATTACACTGTAAAGGCAGCCACCAAGGGCCCAACCATATGGCGATTAAGCCCTCGATGGCTACATGATAATGAGTTCTTAAAATTTGTTGGAGCCCATATTGATGTTTACTCTAAATGAACACTACCCAAACATCTGCATCTACGAGGTGGGAGGCATTTAAGGCCTATACACGAGGGCAAATGATCAGTTATACGAGCAGTATCTCTAACAAAACTGACAGAGTTAGAAAAGGATACTAAAGAACTCGAGACAGAAATCAACCATAACGTTACAAAAGAGATTAGACATTGAGATTGGCCATTCTAAGAGCACAATATAAGGAATTATCAATAAATAAAGCACTATATAGCATAACGAAAGTGAAACAGACCTTCTGTGACCAGGGAGAGAAGCCAGGGAAACTTCTGGCCTGGCGTTTAAAATCAATACAGAATGAAAGATCAATTTTGGAAATTAAGTCAGAGGAAGGGAAAACAATTACTAATCCACAAGAAATTAACAGTACTTTTCAGACATTCTATTCTAAATTGTATACATCAGAAACTCCAGCCACATCTCATACGATCCACAGCTTCCTGGATCAGATAGAAATACCAGTCCTGACAGAAAGCACAAAAAATGAGCTCAACTCCCCAACTGTAGCATGTGAACTATCAGAGGCCATAGACAGTATGACAGGAGGGAAAGCACCAGGGCCTGACGGTATACCTATTGAAATCTATCAAACCTTTAAGGGCACGATGTTGGTTCCTTTATTGAACATGTGTGAAGAATGTCTTGAAAAGAGGGAGCTACCACCATCATTACAGAATGCACTTATAACCTTAATATCAAAACCAGAACAGCCCTCCACAAAGTGTGAATCCTACCGTCCCTTTTCTTTGATTAACAATCATGTGAAAATAATAGCAAAAGTTTTAGCCAGGAGGTTAGAGAGACACTTATCAACTGCTGTTGCTCTGGACCAAAATGGTTTTATTGAAGAAAGACAGGGATCTCATAATATCCATAGGCTGATGAATATTATATATGCCAAGAAAGAAACACCTGACATGGCTGTGATAGGACTTGATGTGGAAAAGGCCTTCGATAGAGTTGAGCATGAATACCTATCTGAAGTGCTTAACCATTTTGGAATAGGCGGTTACTTTCCTTAATTGGATAAAAATGTTATATCATGACTCAACAGCTTCAGTAATGACCAACTATACGGTATCACAACAGTTCTCTCTTTCCAGAGGTACAAGACAGGGATGCCCTTTATCTCCTCTTCTTTTCATCCTGGCCATTGAACCCTTAGCGATTGCGATCAGAAGCAACAACGAGATAGCTGGTATCAAAATTGATAATACTGAGAATAAAATAGGACTATTTGCTGATGATGTAGTTCTATTTCTGACAGACTTGAAACAATCTATCCCTACTTTATTAACTGTAATTGGAACATATGGCAGCTTCTCTGCTTATAAGGTTTATGCATCTAAGTCTACAATTCTTTTCTGAAAATGTCTGAGAGACTGAATCCAACATTAAGCACTCCTTTTAGGAATATTAAGGACAGCTTTCCATATCTTGGAGTTAAAATCACAGCTACAATAGAATCCATGATACCAACTAACTATAACCCTGTGATCGAGTCAGCAGTGGAATCTCTTAATAGATGGAAATCTATTAATGTCTTGAAGATGAATATTCTTCCAAGCTTCCTGTACCTGTTTCAAACAATCCCACTTGCTCCCCCTTATAAGCTCTTTGTTACAATGAAAAAAATGTTCTGTAATTACATTTGGAGCAGTAGGCGCTCAAGACTGTGCATGACCCTGTTACACTTACCGTATAACAGAGGTGGGTTAAAGCTCCCTTTCCTCCAGGGATATTACTGGGCTGCCCAACGAAGAGCAGCCTCATATTGGTTTGAACATCAGTCACCACTGCAGTGGATAAGGATGCAGGAAATTACAACTTCAAAAATCCCCTTACACCTCTACCTTTATTCTGTAAATGTAGCCATTTTGAAGAAGCACACTGCAAACCACTTTGTTAGAAACACAAGTAAAGTATCTTGGGGAAAATGCTCTCCTGTCCCAATTCTCACCTATTTGGGACAATAGAAACTTCACGCCAGGCACTAATGACCTTGGTTTTAAGTTCTGGGCACACAGATGGATCAGTAACATTTTAGATCTATATGAGAATGATAATCTTTTAAGTTTCAATGAGATCAAGCAAACGCTTAGCATTGACTCTGAACATTTCTTCAAGTGTCTTCAGATAAGAAGCTTCATAACAAAGACACAGAACTCTATAATTCTTCCCTGTCAGAATTCTTCAGAAAAAACAGTTCAAAGTTCAAAGTTTTATCAGATCATCATGGCTGCAGGAAAAGAATCTTCAGAGGATAAAAGATTAGCATGTTGCTCAGATGAGGAAATCACTGTAGAAGAGTGGCAGGACATATGTTTTCAATGCCAAGCACAAACAATAAATACAAGGTTTAAACTCCTCCAGTACAAATGGCTGATGAGAACACACTTCACTCCAGAATTATTGCATCGTATTTACCCTTCTACCCCAGATACTGTGTCAAATCCAGCTTTCCATAAAGGTAGCATGTTTCACTGTCTCTGGGAATGCACCCACATCCAAGAATTTTGGAAAGAGATTATTATAATTATATCCATCTTTATTAAGGAACAACTTCCATTTTGTCCTAAACTTTGTATTTTTGGATGCTTCCCAGCAAGCTGTACATTTAGCAATAGCAGTAGGAAGATTTTGTCTTCTTGAAGCTAAACATAAAATTGCACTGTGATGGAAGTGTGCTCACAGACCAAGCAAGCGAGTCTGGGTTGAGGGGCTGCTGCAGTGCCTTGCCCTACAGTGACTTACATGTGTTATCAAAGGGAAATATAACACTTAAGATTTGGGGCTCATTTCTGGAATTTCTGGAAGGGGCCGATTTCATTACAGCTTTGTAGTCTACTGCTTTTATTCTTATTAATATATTTTCTATACTCTTAATTTCATTTAGTCTTTTTCCTTATTAAAATCAATATTATGAAATACGGGAGCATTCTGTTTGTGGGGTACAATCTGTGTCCATCTGTGCATGCACACAATTGTCACTCCTTTATGTTATTCTTCTCTTTTCCTTATATGCCATGATGAGAAACAGTCAGTTACTGAACCAGCAAAATATGCCACTAGTATCTGCATTTTTGTACTTATTGATGTGCCTTGTTCTGTTTTGTGTTTTTGTACTGTAATCAAAAGACAATAAAAGCACTGGTCAAAAAGAACAAGTTTCTCATCCCACTCAATCCTCGCCATGGGCTAGTTAGCTTCATTATCAGTGGTTCTGTAGAATATATTCTCTACCTGGACTGCAAGCTCAGAGAGCTGTTGGTGGTGTTCAGGCTGCACCACTAGAGAAGGAGTTTGTGATGGCTGAGCGGTGGGGAAGCATAGATGTCTTTGGCACAATGTCAAAACTTTTCTTCATTTTATTGACCTTCTTTGAACTTCATGTAAGTATTTACATTTAAATGCTACTTTATACTTCTACTCCACCCGCCTTCAGAGAGAAATATTGTACTTTTCACTCCTTTATTTTTGCTTGAGTGCTTTTCAAATGAAACTTTAACACTTTACATAACATTTGATATGCTTAGAAATTACTACAGATTATTTGATTAAAGTGGTTGATCTTAATCTTTGCAATGTAAAACCCTGTCTGTCTATGAGTCGTTAGCAGCTCCACTTAAGAAGGATTTCCTCTCGTATCTTTTCACATGCTTTCCATTAAATAACAGGTCAAGGTCCAAAGAGGTACAAGAATGAATAAGTAATTTTAAAAAAGCAAAGATTAAAGAACAGATTTTCTTCTCCCCTCTCCCATTAATCTTCTCATGACCCACCAAATAAAGGGAGAGAGAGTAGCAAAGCAAATTCTCCCAGATGCAAGATGAAGGAAATAACAAACAATGACAATATCAAAGATACTAATGAAATGACAACAATAATGACAATATTACAGAGGGTGTTGAGCAGGACCATGGGGCAGAGGGTGGTTTGTACAGGTCCAGAAGCTACAGCTCCAAATACCTACAGAGAGTAAGGGGGGAGAGAAAGTATACAATGATGGGAAAGGGAAGATGTTGGGTTAGTAACAGGCATTGAGAATTTCTCAATGAACACAAAGATGGTTTCTCCAGATGATATTGCTGTATTTACACTAGACCACAAACATGCAGACAAAAGCAGATGATTTGGCTTCTACAGCATCATTTATATAAAAATTTGAGTAAGTTTTAGTTTGAATGTATGTAAAACACTCAGTCAGAGCATGTCATTTTTCATCAATAGAGGTTCTTATGAGGTTCTTCATCATAGGGACTTCCTAACTCTGTTGTAGGCTACAATAAAACAAGTAGTAACTGGTAGAAAGAATAGGAACAAAAGTGCTACATTGGCCAAATATGACTGAAGCAGTAATTCTGATTTCATTTCACTGTATTGTCTGTGGTGTCAGAATTTTTAGGGGAGAAATGTGCTAAAGTTTCCCTTTTAGATTTAGAAGATCAAAATGTGAAATTCCTGTCCAAAATAGACTGAAAACCATTAACAATGCAAGGGGCAAATAAGGGACATTTCAAATTCGCTGTCATATATCCTCATTATGGTTCTTTTCTCAATGAGAAAAGAGTTTGTTGTTGTCATTCAACATTTGATCGTCTCTCCGGGTTGAGCTCTGTGCACTCACTGCCTATCACAATGCAGCTCCATGAAATAAACTGATACAACCTTGGAAGAGGGCACACTAACAAAGATGTTGATGTTAAACCTTTTTCCATTTTTGGTAACTGGTGGTAAAAGGCTTGTGTCCTACTGTACTGCTGCATCACTATAGAGTGCATCAGGTATCGGGCTCTTGTTCTCTTCTCCCTGAGTGGTTATAACCTGACTCTGAAAAAACCCAGAGGAAAACAGAGTAAAACTGAAAGACCAATGAAGTTGATCCAAATCTAGACCTTTGTTGATGGTATTGCCTTTTCCCCTGTGTACTTGAAAAAAGCTATCGTATACACTGGCCTGGTGGGGTACCAATATCCTGTAGTTAAAGGTCAAAGAGCGCAATGTATCCTCAATGGAAAAATGAAAACAAGAGGTGTTTAATATTTTCCCTATTCCACAGCCTGTGCCCAAAGCTCTTCATGTTCGAGCAGTCCCATGTCCTCTCCTCCAGCATCACCCTCCCCCGCAAGAGCAAACTGGCCCAACACTTTTATAGTAAACTGGGACAAGGTGCCTCCCGGTATATGCACAGCCATCCAGAACGGAAAGAAGCCTTCACCCGCAGATAGCTGTTGATGACATGCGGAAGACTGAAGTGAATCCAAGCAGAACCCAGTGTCTTATCATTGCAAGGGACATAGCACAATATCCCCAGTCATTCATGGATACAATGGACGATGGAACAACAACCGTAGGGACAGGGTATGAATCTCTTCTGTGTCTAATAAAGACATGCATAGAACATCTGAACAGAAACAACACCTTCGCGCGTCACAGAACAACAAAGGCTGTAAATCAGGTGAAACCACAACGAGGACCTGCAGACACTTATGGCTGCATGCTATGGCAGCCTGAGCTTCCACCTGAGGAGACAAAAGACTTTCTGGAAAATAAGTGACAACAGCTGATGGAGCTCTTTTCACGTGAAGGTGCCTCAGGAATGGAAAGGGCAGAAGTGCTAAAGCTTATGGAAATAATGTATTACTTGCAACGCATTTCTCAGTCTGATTCAGAGTCTTTGACTCATTCTCACTGTACCGTCTCTTCAAACTCTATGTATTTTTAACATTTCATTCATTCTCTTCAGACGTGACTTCAAATGCATTAAAGCAACCAATTCACTTTGGCCTTAGTTTTTCAACAAATTGTACATTATTTAACAGCTTTTATATATTGTGGACATTATTCAAAGTTTTCAGAGCGAGCGATCTGCATTTGGCTTCAGCTGGTCAACAGGGAGCATTCACAACCACAAGTTCTTCAGTAATTGCCTTCTCTAGTGTTAATAGCTCCTCTTTTGCAGTCATATCTGTAAACACTATCCATGTCATGATTCCTGTTTGAGTGGTGTTTTTGGTTTCTTGTATTTGATTTATGTCTCAGTATCTTGTCCTGTGTCTCTTGTTTTGTATTTCCATGCCCTCTTGTGTCTCCTGTCCTTTAAGTCAGTCCTGTGGTCTGCCCTCTGTCTGTCAGCCTTGTTCCCTCCTGGTCTGCCCCTCTGTGCTCCTCCCCTTCGTTATCACACCTGGCTTCCTTCCTCCTCTCTCTCCTCACCTGTTCCTCGTCTTGTAATCAGTGTCTGTTTATTTGGTCTCTGTGTTCCCTTTACTCCCTGTCTGGTCATTGTTTTCTCTTTGTATTCTGTCCTTGGTTGTTCATGCTCCTGTTTGAACTCCTGTCTGAGTTTTCTATGTTTGAGTTGAACTTTGATTTTTGATTTGTACTTTGTCTTGCTGGTTTTTGTTGCTACTTTGTTTTGCTACTTTTGCTTCTTGCCCTCCTTTTGTCTTTTTTTTTTTTTTTTTTTAAATTCAGCTTTTGTTAAAATAAAGCTCGCCTTTTGTTTCCCTTTATCCTTGCTTCTCCTGTGTAACTGCGTTTGGGTCCACCTTCCCTTTTTCCATAGTTTTCCCTTTTTAATCCCCAACCTGACAATCCAAAAAAAAAAAGCACAACTGGGCTGTATCGCTAGTGTCTCTAGGCTCGTCTAACTGCAGTGAGAAACACTCACAGTCTGCAATGTCTACAGACACACACATTTATGAAACAATGGTGGATCGTTTGTCTCTTGTCCAACATGTTTCTGCCCCATTCAGAGGATTTTCTCTAATCAAGCAACAGACCAGAGTGAACAATCTGCTTCCTATTCACACCAACAGGCAGATGCCCAGTGTGTGATCTGTATTCTCAGGTGTGTTGAGTGGACGAGGCCTCCGACTGACAGGAAGTAAAAACAAAACCAGGAGAGAAAACTTCTTCATTCTTTAATTATTTACAAGTTGGACAACAGATTTTAGGATCCATCTTTCCATTTAATAAAACACTTGTTTGTTTCATTTCTAATAGGAAAGTTCAGATTTACTGAACTACCCTGAAACTCTCCCCTGCTGAAAACACTTGCAGAGATCAGCTCTAAAACCAGCACCAAAACACAACATATGCTGGTCTTGGTGGTGAACAGTCACTAGAAAGACCAGCATATGTTGTGTTTCGGTGCTGGTTGATGCTGTTTTTGTCAGCAGCGTCAACACAAAGTAAACAGTGTTTCTACACACAGACTGCTGAAACATCCAACAATAAATGTCTTTACAGATACAAAAAATGTACAAATGCTACTTTGGATGAAGGACGTTACAGCTTAGTCTCTTCCCATAATTCTCTCTGGCTCCCAAGGAAAAAAACTGAAAGACAAACAAGTTACTAAGTTTTCAGACTGTCAAAGAATTTCACTTCAAGAAGACGTTTCACTACTGTATTAACTTCAGAGACGGAATTCTGTCCCAACTTTAATTTCACATAAACACGTGAACAAAAAACTTTATCTATGAAAGCCTTTCAGCTCCTCATTCCGCTCCTCCTTCCTCCTGGTTCTCCTCCCTCCTCTCTGCTCCTCCTTCCTCCTGGTTCTCCTCCCTCCTCTCTGCTCCTCCTTCCTCCTGGTTCTCCTCCTTCCTCTCTGCTCCTCCTTCCTCCTGGTTCTCCTCCTTCCTCTCTGCTCCTCCTTCCTCCTGGTTCTCCTCCTTCCTCTCTGCTCCTGCTTCCTCCTGGTTCTCCTCCCTCCTCTCTGCTCCTCCTTCCTCCTGGTTCTCCTCCTTCATCTCTGCTCCTCCTTCCTCCTGGTTCACCTCCTTCCTCTCTGCTCCTGCTTCCTCCTGGTTCTCCTCCTTCCTCTCTGCTCCTCCTTCCTCCTGGTTCTCCTCCCTCCTCCTCCTCTTCCTCTTCAAGTCAGAGTTACTGATGACGGTCGGCCTCCGTCTGCTGGCGCGCTGTTCAATTCAACACATGAAGAAGAGGTTGGTGGTTAAAATGAGGTCATCAGTGGGAGGTGTTAGTGAGCATCACATTGAGTAGACGTACTAGTCTCATACTTAATTTCACCTGCCTGGGGAACATTGCTAACACAGTAGGATCTGGTGAGTTGATTTCTCGTGACAAAATGCCAAAAAAGAAGCTTAAAACCATTGGGTCGCCTGCTTCACCTAATGCTAATGCTAGTGATGCTAGCGGCAGCTCTCCCAGTCGAGCTTGTCGTCAAGCTACAGTTGATGACGACATCCATTATTTTCTGCTGATCTGGGAGAAGGTCTCCAACAAGATCCTCATTTTATTTCACAGTGTTTAGATATTCTGGACATTACAGTAAGTTTTCACAGGCAGCAATCTGCATTTGGCTTCAGCTGGTCAACATGGAGCATTCACAACCACAAGTTGTTCAGAACGTGCCTTCTCTAGTTCTCTTCAGTTTCTGTGAATCAGCTGGTCAACAATGTGTCTGATTCAGGTTCTGATGAGGTCACATGAGTCAGTGAGTCAGTAGAGGAGAAGGTCTTTACCTTGGCCCGACGGGCTTTGCGGCGTCCCAGCAGGCTGCAGACGTCCAGTTCCTCTTCATAGTTACAGCTGTCGCAGCGAACGCAGCAGCGCTGACCTCTGACCCACAGAACCACGGCCGGATACACCAGACCGCTCCCTGAAGAAATGGCCTGACACCGAGAACCAGCTCTCCAGTTCTGCTACACACAGACCACAAGAGACCGGATCAGACTTTACTGCTGTCACTTTAAAAACATCTACAGGTTTTGTAAATTCACCTTCAGTTGTACAACAAAGATCACGGGTTGCATCATGAACAGAACTCTGATTCTCAACAGTTGGGACGAATTTAAACAGAATGTAATTGTTTTCAACCTTTAAACAGAACAAAGGCAAAATATCTGACACCCTGAAGAGCTTGAGTTACTTCTCACATGATTTTCTGTGTTGCTTTTACATAAAAGGGACAAAAGAAAGAAACAGTGACAGAATTTTAATATCTTTTAAAGGTAAATGATACAGATTCATTCTCAACATTTCTTCAGACTGAGCTTTTGACTCCTGGTCTTCTCCCGTACAGCCGTGTGCACGACAAACACGTGATGTATTTGTGAGTTTACCTACCTGAGAGTTTTGTCTCTGTGGTTGCACAGCAGCATCTGGACTTTGGAGCGCGCTCAGTTCCACTTCCTCCTCCACGCCGAGGCCATGGAACCTGACTCTGCAGCGCCCTCCATTCAGAGACACCACCTTCGCCGGATACAGCTGCCCGTCCTCCTCCCACACTGCCTGACAGTCAGCACCCACCATCCACTGAGAGAGAGACAGACAGCTCACTGCTGAATTGTCAGTCAGACTAAGTTTAATTCAACAGATAACACCTGAGTCACAGCAGACACACAGCCACCTCTTGGACACAGTAGGAGGCCAGATCAACTTGTGACTGCGGTGTCTGTTCACTGTGTCTGTACTGTGACAGTTTATAACACAAACAAACAAAACCTTTAGGAAACGCACTTGTCTTTGCTGTCAATTTGAGTAAACATTCTTCACATTGAACTATGGAACCCTTTTAAACGAAACTGAAAAAATGAAATAAAACGTAGGACTCGAACTAAGACTAATCGATGGAAAAAGCAGCCTGTCGAATGATAACCAATCCACTACACCAGACAAACCCTTGTTTGACTGACAGCATAGCCTCTCAGCACAGACACCTGTTGGACACAGAAGGTGGCCAGGACAACGTGTGACCATGGTCTCTATACACCAAAAATTGAATCAATTCATGCTTGCTGCCCAAAAGATGCAACAACTGGACAATACCAACATTTATGAAAATTGTCCTCCTCTTTATCTGCTCAAAATCTAAGATAGACCCAGTTATTTTCCATCATTCAGGCATGTTATTTCATTTTACTTCAATATAGATGGTTTTAACTGAGAAAGAACATATTCTTTTGGAAAATCTTATTTGTGTTTAAAAGGGTTCCATAGTTCCTTTATGTGATGCATGTTTCCTCAAACAGGGAGAAGAGACAAGCAGGTGTTTTTAATAAAGGTTTATTAGAGATACACGTTCACAGGAAGAGCAACTCTCCCTCAGGGAGAAACACGTTTAATCAAACAGGAACCTGAACAGAGAAGACCCGGTGTTTCGGATCAGCACGGGTCCATGTTAACTGGCGACCAGCAGCCGAATGTGTCTGTAGTCACCGTAGCCATAGACATAATATACGTAGACGCCTCATAGCGTGCTAGAACACAATCCCGCGTCGCCGCCATCTTGGTTGGGTCTTGGGTTATGGCAAGCTGTTTTAACATTTAATCGAACCACACTCCTCTCTGTAATTGCATTTTAGATAGCCATAACAGCATTTCTCCTAGTCAAAATTGTATTCTCACTAGTCAGAATGGTTATTAAAGATATTCACAATAACATTCTTACTAGTAGAAATGTTAGTTCAAGATATCTACAACTTTGACTGTACTGGTCAAAACTAAATTTAAGATATCTAAAAATCCTTAAAAAGTATAAGTGGCCGTTTTAACATTTAATAGTTACACTGGATATGTATTGCCGATATCTTTAATTCAGTTCTTCCTAGTCAAAAAGAACATTTCAGATATCCAAAATGTCTAACTATGTAATTTTGAATATCCAAAAATACACTGTGACTAGTAAAAATGTCATCACAGATATCCACAATCTGTATTATGACTAGTAAAAATGCAATTATGGACATCTGTATATTTATTGTGGATATGTCACAATGTATTTTTGGATATTCAAAATTACATTCTGGATATCTGGAATAGTTTTTCATTTTGGATATCTGAAATGAAAATAAGGACTAGTAACAATTGGATATGAGATATCTGTAATGGGGGTTTATCCTAGTAAGAATTCTATTGCAGATATCCTGAATGTTTATTCTAGATATCCAGAATGTAATTGTGGATATCTGAAAATGAAAGCCCAATACACATGAATGGCAAAAGTGACGTAATTTGTCCTAGGAAGAATGTCATTGTGGATATCTGAAATGTTCTTTTTGACTGGGAAGAATTGAATTACAGATATCTGCAATACATATCCAGTCTAGCTATTAAATGTTAAACGGCTTGCCATGGGGGGGCGCTTTGGAGACCCATCCAAGATAGCGGCCACACTGATACGTCAGCTCCAATAGGCAGCGTCAGTCTATGAGGCGTCTACGTATATTATGTCTATGACCGTAGCTACAACAGATGTTGAAAACGGGAGCAGAAGACGTAGTTGTCCTCAGATTTGCCTCTTTGTTCAGGTTTTCTGTGGTTAAAACATCCCTGCTGGGCTCTTCCCTCTTCGCTAGCTGCTACTGGGGGAATCCTGGTTAGTTCTTTTCCTCCGCTCAGTAATATGCTTAAATTCAGTGGGTTGTCTCGTCCCTAGTTCAGACACTAACTTTTCTACATGAACATTAAGATAATAATTGATTAATAACGCGCCACTCACCTGCTTCTCGAGTTCAGTCATGGCTCGAAGTTAACCATTAAACATCAACGTCAACACTCCCGGATGTGAGGAGAGAGCTTCCGGTTGGACCTTTCAAAATAAAGGTTTTTCTAAAACACAGGCCAAAGCATTCATACAGAAACTAAATTCTTGATACTGATCCAATCCTTCGTTCTGTATACACACCCTGTTGTGCGTGAACAGTGTTTTGATTCATGGTAAAGTCTGAAATGAATATTTAGTGTTTATCAGCCCTGAAGAAGAAAGAGCTGAATGAATGACATGAGTAACAGCAGGCCTGTGATGTGCAGCTGCTGTTGTAACGGACTGGATGTATGTTTGTATCTTTTTCTTTTTCTTTTTTTTTTTTTGCTTATTCTGTTGGTGTTTGTTTGAAAAGTAACTATATTATTTGCAAATTCACACTTTTGTGTTCCTGTGAGTTCATGATGAGCTCACATTGGGCCTCACTCCTTCTTATGAACAAATTTGTTGGTAAGTCCCACTTACAAAGATTTTACGAAGATTAAGAAAGAATCTAAGAAGATTCTTAAGAAGCTATTGGTGAATGAGGCCCATTGATCCCAGCAGAGCTTCACCTGGAGCAGCTCTCATCAGTGACTTACCTGAAAACTTTAGAATATAGAAGTTGTAAGTAAGTGTAAAAAAAAAAAAAAAAAAAAATACTCAAGTACAATTGCTCAAAACTGTTCTGAGGAGTCTTTGAACGCCCTCTGGAGAAGTCTTACTTACTTTACTTTAATACTTTAGGAACAAACTGTATATATATATATATATATATATATATATATATATATATATATATATATATATATATATATATATATATATATATAGTAGAGCATATCTGTGAGAAGGAACTCCGGAAGTGGATAGTAGCCGTGTTGATGTCGAGGCAGCATCTTTGCCAGGCTGCACAGTTGAATAACATAGCTAGCTAGTGCTGAACGGAGGTAGAGGTAAACAGGCATCATAACACACAATTTCAGCTTAATAGCAAACCGATAGCTATGGCATTGCGATTGTGTAGTTAACGCACTCATTAAGTGACAATATGTCAGCTTTGTTGTTGCAGCATCGTGCTGCCCTCTGTAGAAAACTCAGTAGAGCTTTGTTGTAGACACTGTCCAGACGAAACTCTCATTTATGAGTGTAGTTTCTGGGCTCTCCTCCTCAAAGGTGTCGGCGGGTAGTATGTTGATAAAAGAATTCTGAAACCTCATAATTCCCCCTTCGAGGCCCTTTAGGTCTCGATAAAGACTGCAACACATTAAGGCACTATAGCACCTTATTTTAAGTTACTTTATGACTGGATAAGCTCATTGTTTTTATCCTAATTAGGTCGAATTCGGCTACTATTAGCCTCATCTGCAGCACTCCCCTCAGGTATACTCCTTTTCAGCAAACTCTGAAAAGTACCTCTAACTCTCGAAATCTTTTCTCATGGCTTCTCAGGTGTAGTTGTAAGGGAATCCCACAAATCAGCTGTTGCATCCCATTCCAACAATCTACCCCTTCTAAGGAGTATCAAAAAGAAATAGGAAACCTTACTAATCAACTATGGAGCATCCATGCCTTCAAGCCAATCCAGGCGGGAAAACTCCTTTTTAATTTACCAATACCAATTATCATTTCTTTTCTAATTAAACGAGCATATGCCAATCAGCCATTGAACTCCAAACCTTTCACAGGTCCTATTTTCAACTATTGGTAAAAAGTATACATATCGCAGTGCAATAGTATAAAGGATAAAACCTAATTAAACATTTATATTATTAAGATTATTGCTCATTCCTTGGTTGATTTGCAATTGTCACAGGATTACAACAAATACAACAATTCCCACATCATGACATATGGATACATATAAATGAGAACATAGAAATTTTTCTAATTCTATATAACATATCAAATCACCTGAATCCTTGCTCTTCTTCTTCTGCAGCACTGCCATTTTGGGGTGACCTGTTGTCCGTAACACTCTGAATCAATAAATTCTCTCTCAGTCCTGTCCTGTCCCCGTCCTGTCTCCAGACAGGTAAATCTCTCCGCTGTCATCCTGAGAAAAGAAACTAACCACTATCTTTGTAAAACAAAAATCAGATACCATATACAGTATTATGAGTACAACATCCATCACTTATTGCTGTGTGTTCTAGATCAGGCATGTCCAAAATCCAACCCCTGGTCAGAAACGGCTCTCAATTGATCTTCCCTCTATCTTGCTTTGTATGGCATATCTACTACTTATCTAACCTAAAATTAGAGCTTTATAACCACTATACAACCCCAATTTCTTCAATATCCTACATTTTCCAAATTTCAAATGTTTCAAGTTTATTTCTTACATTCAATATATAATTTTGCATTAATATCTTACTGATCCCCATTCAAAGTTTGGACACTTCTGCTGTAGACAATGTTACTGCTTTTCTCGGTTCTTGTCATCAACAACCCATCTGTTATTTCATCCACAAACTAAATAACATACATCAAACAACATTTTTATTCCATTATATTTTGCTTAAACTCCCAGAAACAGTCTATCCTGCTGCCTCTGAATCATGTTATGAATTGGTGTCACCGAATCTTCTTTCTTAATCATTGCCTGTGAGGACATTCCCAACATCTTCCCTGGGTGCTCCAGTACTTCCAATTTCTTGTTCCTGAAGAGACAGATGTAAGAACAACTGCCTTTGGAGCTGCACTGGGTCAGCAAACCTGTATAAATGTTATATTTGCATTCCACTACACAGATAGGTAGACGTTAAAGACACTTGAAATTTAGTGTTTAACCGTGATGTCCTTCCCTGTTTCTAGAAAGATAAACCTCAAGTTATTTCCACATTTTCAGTTCCCTGAGCAGACATATTATTACATATTGGTTATGAGACATATAGAGACTCATTGGTCAGATGTTTTTCAGCAGAATCATCTGAAAAGAAATCGAGTTAGGGTTAATGAGGGGTGTGTCAAATAATGCTTTGTTGGTTTGACGCAGTATTGACCACCTCCAAACATGGATGCGGTTCTCCATCCGGACCTGTAGGAAGCAGAACTAATGTAATAAGGACTGTGCATCATTGTAGAGTGACATGCTAACCCTAACCCTAACCCAGTCAACGTCAGTCTTGGTCAAATGTTTCCCCCATGTGTGAAGTCACACATGAGTTGGGAGATCTCCACAAATTATTATTCCATGGACAACGATAGCCTGTTAACTTCAATGAGGCAATCGTTTTTTTGAACATCTAAGATTGTCTGGATGTACCGTATTTTTCGGACTATAAGTTTCCGGAGTATAAGTCGCACCAGCCAAAAAATGCATAATGAAGAAGAAAAAACACATACATAAGTCGCACTGGACTATAAGTCGCAGTTTTTCACTGCGGTCAAGCCAGCCGTCTCTCCCTTTTGCGAAGTCAAGCCAGCCGCTCCAACATTTCAAGTGCTCTCGTGTTACAGGCTTTACGGTAGATAGACGGCTGAGGTTGAGAAAGTCAGGTCGACTTCCGGTTTTCAGAATAAAACGTGGGTTTTTGAAAGGCAATGAAGAGACATGTCAGTGTGATCCTGTAGTGGTTTTGAATCATGTCTCATGACCCAGACTCTACTGAAAAAATTGATGATCAGGAGTGTTGAAATGGAATAAAAACAGGTGTATCCCAACCTGCCAGTATGTTACTATGATCCTACACTGTTTTGGAGTCATTAGGTCACATGACCTGGAAGCTGTTGAGCTAAAATGCTAATACTGCATTAAACAATGTATGTAAAATGTCAGAAATGTTAAAATGGAATAAAAAAGAGGTGTATCTCAACCAGGCAATTGAGTACTGTGATTCTGCACCAATTTTGAGTCATTGGATCACATGACCTTGAAGCTATTGAGCTAAAATGCTAATACTGACATAAAAAAAAATTATTATAAAATATTCTAAAACTTAAAATGGAAAAATAAGAGGTGTATCTTAACCCCCCAGTGCAGTACTATGATCCTGCACTGGTTTGGAGTCATTAGGTCACATGACCTGGAAGCTATTGAGCTAAAATGCTAAAATTGCTATTTAAAAATTAATATAAAATATTCTAAATGTTAAAATGGAAAAAAAGAGGTGTATCTCACGTCTAATCTTTCTTGTGGTGGTTTTGTTGTTTATATAGTCCTAGAACATAATATTCTGTGGGTCTTGAATGATGGGTCAAATGTCTTGAAACAGGTGGCAGTGAGGGGCTCTCTGAGCTGAATATGGCTGGCAGTCAATTAAAAATGAATACAGTCAGTTAAAAAACAGTGTATGATCATGCCATATTACTTGTCATATTGTATGTTCTGAACGCTGAGTCAGCATTGATACCAATATAAAAAAGGACTTTTCAAGTATCATTGATAGTCTTAGTTGTAAACCAGTAGATGGCGCTAATGCAGATGAACTTCCAGAAGACTCCAACTGGGCTTGAGCGAGGTAACAAGTCTTCATTGTCAATAAATCTGGAACTTGAGTGGAGGTAGGGATGCTCTGTTGAAAGCCTTTGTGAGACATAATTTCTCAGAAAATGTGACACCTGAGCAGTGGTTGGCAGTCTCAAGAGATGTCTTCAAAACCACTAGCAAGAAATTCATGACATGGCTGAAGGTCATCTGGACCGAGGACAGAAGAGGACTGCAGACAGAGGTGCTTAAAGGTAAGTTACTGACTCACTAGCATCTTATTATTGAACCTGGCCAAAAAAAAAGGAAGCCCATGACATGATCCGACCAAAGTCATTTGTATATACTTTCAGTCCGAAACCAGCCACAACAGGTTTAATCTGGTCCGTGCCCGAACCAGCAGTTACACTTTTGGGAAATCAGAAGGGAAAAAAACATGAAAAATATAAAAACATAAAAAATTGTTGTAAAAAGTTAAATGAACACAAAATGGCTCAAAAGGATGCTGAGGATTAGGACTACAGTCATAAGGGTCTTCAGTACAGTGAAATGTTAAATGTTTCACCATGTTTTTTTTTTTTTATGTTGAAATGGTTTTATCAAGCGGTTGAATGATAGTTATATTTTTATTGCCTCATTGTAAAGATTAGGTGTATCCATCAGTAGAATTTGATTAATGACTTTTCGAAAATGTTTATGTGTAGGAGATGTCAGTGGGACAGAAAAGCCTGAGATGCCTGACAGAACAGACAAAGACAAAGATGATGAAGTTCTGCCGGTGAATTTAGACCAGACCACATTGGAAAGGGAAGAAGAAAGGGAAGACGCACAGGACGACACTGAACCATCTAACATACAGGCTCTTGAAACAGAATCATCCAGCCCTGTTGCTCTGGTGGAAAAGTTGGTAACACAAGCAACGCTTGAAACCAATTTAGGCTCGACTCGGGGTGAAAAATAAATACGTAGCAGAAGGTACATAAACTTTATAGCTATGCCTTTTAAGATAAATGTTACAGATTAACAGATTTCAAATGCGGTGATTAGCTTTGTTTATTTCGATTATCATCTTACAAGCAGTTACTATGGATTAACATGTTGTCACAAAATGATTCCAGATCTTTTAAAATTATTAGAACATAATTATCCTTTCTATTTTATTATGTTGTTTGTAAAGTGCAGTCGAACAGTGGATTGGACATTAACAAAAACTAACTTCTGTTACGTGTTTTTTGTAAAGAAGCTTTATTTTTTAAAACAATTTAAAGTGACTGCTGGAAATGTTTTGTTATGAAATGTTCTTTATGAAACAATTTCTTAAAAGACATTTCTTGCTTGCAGAATACCAGCAGTGCCTCCACTACATCGTCAAAAAGAGTGCTGAAAGACACCACATCTTCACTCACAAGTTGCCAGATAAGCCCTGTTTTTTTTTTAATTTCTCGCAATGATTGGAGTAAACTCAGACGGAAACAACAAAAAAGGCAATTCAAAACTTTACACTGGACTAACGTAATAGCAAAGGGCATAAGAAGTGTGCACCCATTCTGCTCTTTTGGATTCAAGCGGCACTCTGTCAAAACAAAGGGATCCAAGAAAAACTGCCCTGTGTTTACCTGCTTTTCAAGGAGTGTGGTGTCCAGGTTGACGTCAAGGTGGAAAGTGAATCTTCACTTAGGGCTCTGGTCTTTTTCAAGGGGGAAATGGTGCAGCCAAAAGGAATGACGCTCTGGTCCAAAAACACAATCCATCTGTTCCATCAAAGATCAAAAAGTGACATAGTATATTTGGACGCAACTGGCAGTGTAGTTAAAAAGGCCAAAGGACAGAGTTCACCATTTTACATTTACGAACTGATAGTAAGACATCCCCTGAAAGGATGCTCCCCGGTGCCGGTTGCTACATTTGTGACCGCAGAACACACCACAGCATCTGTATCGTTTTTTTTAGGATCCTTCATGACAGACTGTGTCAAACTTCATGGGACAAAAATTCGGAAAAGAACTGTGATGTACTTATGTGATGGCTCAGCAGTTTTAATGGAAGCCATTGCACAAAACTTGTGTGGCCTGAGCCTCACAGAGCTACTTACAAAGTATTATCACATTGTGACAGGACAAGCAAAGAGTGATGCAGCTCATCTTCCAATGCTACATCGGTGCTTGAGTCACTTAATGAAAAATGCCAAGGACCTCTGCAAGAAACAGTTAGTGATGCCTTCTACTTCTTATGATTTCATTTTGATTATTACCATTATCATTCAGTATTGTTAATATTGATATTTATTTATAAAAATCTTTCCCACAGTGCTGGAAAACACTATCTCCTTTGCATGCATGTGCTCGGGCTGATGACTCAGGCTACAACGCTGAAAGAACTGGAAGAAGTTGTAGTGAGTGCTAAGTGGTTTTCTCCAGTCCAGCAAGTCATGAAAATGTTGAAAAATATTTTCAAAACCTCCAAGTACTCCTCACCTCAACTGCACCGCCAGTCGTTAAGGACATTGACACAACAGAGGAGGACTCTGTGGTAGGTTATCCCGTTGGGAATTTAAAATCTAAAATGAGTTAATTTATGTTTTCTCTGTTGAATTGTGGATCTTTTAGGTCTGTCATAGATATTGAATGGACTATTTGTTGTTTGGGTTAGGGTGAAATATTGATGCATAGACATTGCAAGCCATGTAGGCCATGTATACACAATTGCATGGAGCACAGAAAAATAATGTTCTAAGGAATGACTGATGCTGTCTCCAAATACGACAATACATGAACAAATTACATGTGTGACATGAATGTAATTGTGCCTCTCACAGGTTGAATCGAGCTCAACACCCTTCGATGACCACTTTAAGAAAGTCATCCAGCAGGCACCACTGGACACACAGGGAGAGCCAAATGACTACTACTGTCCCACCTTTATCCCCAAGCTTCTGAAGCACTTTCTGCCTCAGTCAGTTCTGTGGTCAGGACTTTTACTTGGTAAGTCAGGTGCCTATATGTTTATAAAGATCAGTCATGTATTGTGTTGCATAAGTGTTATGACCATCTGACGCCTGTAGGTGGCAGCATTGTCCTGCTAGGATAATAATCAATAGCTCATGTTCTCCATTTTTTGGTCAGACACAGGTGTTTTTTCATGAAAGCACCCTGACTTCAAAAAAAGTGTTCACAGTTTTGTAACACGGGGCAACGGAATGAGGAAAAACACAGACTTCACTTTCAACTACACAAAAAAGTCCCATTCTCCCACATTTCTCATTTCAGTGTCAGAGGCAATGTCCAGTTTAATGTGAATTATAAATAAAAGTTTCTATCAACTTGCTGCTGATTGCTGTCGCTATGTGTGCAGACTGAAGATTGTTCAACCATCAAGGGCAGTTTTTTGAGAGGCAAGATCGGATCGAAAAATTTGTCTGAAATTATTTAATTCAGGAGTAAGCTGTGTAATAAGCTTCGCATCAGGGTTCTAGCCATTCTGTCAGGGCTTATTTGTCAGCTAACCATAGACTGTAATAAAATAACTATTTTCTTGACCTTTGTAGGCACAATAAATCAATAAGTTTAATACTAATGTGACTTCATGTTAAACTCAACATGTCTTCAACAGAATTACACTAAAGATAACAAGACCCAGGGAATCATGGAGAAAAGTCAGTGGGATCTCAAGAAGATCCGTTTTCAACAGAAAAGGCTGACCAGATTGGATGACTTTGTGCACACCTACAAGGTGATGCATGAAGGTCTTCTACGAGAGTACCAAGACTCTCTAAAAATCAAGACCAAGGTATTTATTTTAGGAATCATAATATAATCAGACAATGTACTTGATTTAAAACTGTATGTATTAAGTTTTGATGGTCGTCAATGCAGGAAGTGGGGGGAAAAAAACATAAATAAAGTAGCTGATGTATAATTTCTTCATTTTTCCATGTGTTATCATAATTTCAAAAAGCTGTTTTGTTGTAGAATTTTAGGACTGAATAGTATGTCATATTTAAAAATACATCTCATACAATATTATTAATCAATAACACACTGTCTGTGTCACTATATGAAAGCACAGAACATCATAGGTTTTTCATATTGAATAATACTTCCTATTACAGACCACAGTGATTCATAAGACAAGCAAAACAACAGCAAATAAAAATTTTAAAAAGTTTATAAAAAAGAGATGTCAACAGATCAATTCACAAAATTTACTAGTGTTGTAATGCATCCACAATCCAAAATAGACATCCGAAATTCATAACTTGCTCAAGTAATAACAATACATCTCTCTGTTTTATGTAACAAGACCCACAGGGTTGCCGTTGAAAGGTGGAAACAAAGGAAGCAGGGGAGGAGAGGTGTATATGTCTCACCAATGAAGAAGCCTTTTGATTTCAAGAAACATGAAAAGCAGAAGGTAACAACAAGATGTTGTTTGTGATCACCATCAGCTTAAAGTGTATTGTACTATGTGGTTACATGAAATATAAATGGGGATTCAGTGTAACATTTTGATTATCAGGTTTTAAAGACGAAGACATCAAACCAGACTGAGGTCCAGGAGAAGTTCATAAACACCAACGAACCAACCAACAAAACAGATGTTGACACTTTGTTGGAGGATGCACCGCCACCACCACCCATGCTGGACACCCACCAAGACAAGAGGTTGTCAGTTACACTGTCAGAAGACCTCACAGTATGTGTGTGGAAAGCAGATCTGACTATGTTTGACGTGGACGCAGTTGTCAATGCTGCTAATACGATCTTGAGTCATTCTGGGGGGCTTGCACTGGCTTTAGTTAAAGCTGGAGGGCCAGATATTGTTGAAGAGAGTGACCTGCATATTCGTAAGTGTGGCAAACTGAAACCTGGCCAGGCGGTAGTCACAAGTGCTGGTAATTTACCATGCAGATATGTCATTCATGCCGTTGGCCCCAAAGTCACAATTAATCCACCCCCAACCATGCTCTCCAAAGGCAAGGGGACTTTAAAAAAGGCCATAGAGAGCATCTTGCAGAAAGTAAGAGACCTTAACATTCAGTCTGTTGCTATTCCAGCAATAAGCTCTGGGATTTTCAATTTTCCATTGGGACTGTGTGCAGACAGGATAGTGTCCACAATAAAGGAGGTCCATGATCACAAGAAGCTCAAAACTCAACATCGTGTGGTTCATCTTGTAAACAACGATGAGCCATCTGTCAAAGAAATGGAAAGGGCCTGCCTGGAGATATTAGTATCACCAACTTCAGAAGCCACAGTCTCAGAGCAAATGCCGAAGAGTAAGACAATCACGGATGAAGAACAGCAGGTACTTTATGACTCATAGGAGAATTCTCACATTTTGAATGCATATCCAACTAAAATTAAATCAGTGATTGACTGATGAACATTTCATTTCTGCATATATTTTGAATATGTATTTAGTGATAGGTACACCTGCGGAAGTTATCGTATTACAGGTGTTAAGTGTTACGCTTTTCAAATGTTTTTTTCATGATACAGCCTGTTCAGTTGTTTGCTAGAAATGAATGAACTGTGATTTAAAATTTACAAAGGTCAAGATATTGATTATATGGAGTTTTATTTCACGTCATTCATTATTTTTATTTATATTAATGGGATTATATGAAGAGCTAAGAAATTGTACAATTGTTTTCCCAGCTAAAAACACTGTGGAAAAGGAAGGACACAGAAGTGGTAGTTGCAGTGATACCATCTGCCAACCAGGAAGGTTCCAGTTTTCTTGTGCACCACAGTGAACTCTGTTCACTGAGACCTCACTGATGGCTGACAGGCGAGGTATTTTATGGTTTGAATGTTACCCACATTACACTCAAATATCACACATGAAGTAGTTATGCTGACTTATGCTGAAATAAGTATTCCAAGGTTTGAAAGCTGTGTTTCTTTTCTCTTCTTCCATACTAGGTTATGGAGAGTCTCTTCCATCTGTATGCCAAACAGCTCAACCTCGGAAAGGACTTATTTTTACTGAACCATTACACAGCTGGTGTGATACTGTTTGGAAAAGGAGAAAGCGTTAGACAGCACAGTTTGCGGAGGGTAATGGTTGTTTTCATTCCTTTATCCTGTCCAGACCTCAAAAAGCCAAATCTTAATAGGAAAACCCGATTTGCATTTTTAGAATAAGAGAATAAAATAACTCAAATTTTCCGAATGTGGCTTTTCTTTAAAAAGAAAACTCTAGAAACGTTATTGACTATTATTTAATTTATTTTTATTTCCATTACAGACTGACTTCAACAACTATGAAGCCATACTTTCTTTTGTAAATGTTGGTGGAGTACACTGGAAGTTACTGGTCAGTGATTGTTACTTCAATGGTGATCTGAAATCCTCTTGTGTTATGTATATATTTATTATGTTGTTTTGAAATAACATTAATCTTTTTTAGTATGTACTTCCTGCCATAAGCACAGTATATCTGTTGGATCCTGTGGCTAACAAATCAGAGCAAGCTGAGTCTGCACATGCTGCAAAAGGGTCATCATTTTTCTCATCAAGGTTTAGCTTTCTTTTTCTCTCTGTCTTTGCCAGAAACAACCAGTATACATAGAACAACCAACAAATCCCTGAGAAATTTTGAAAGAAGACATCTTTGGTATCTGGTCTCATATACTCCTCCTTTGTTTTGTGAAAATGTTGCTATTAATTGTATAAAACACATGTCACAACAACACAGTAATGCGAAGTAGTTACTTGATGCAGTTTTATTGATTTGAAGTTTATTATTTTGTAAACCTGACTTTGATGTCGATATTGCATGTGTTTTGATAACACCATGTGTTTTATATAGGGATTACATGAGGATGCGCATGATTGTCCATGGCAAGAACGACTGGGGAAGAGTCAGATGGAGAGGAGGAGTCATGGACCATCCTGTGCAACGTGACAAGTGTAGTTGCGGGGTCATCGTCACCATGGTAATGGCCGTGTGTGTGTGTGTGTGTGTGTATGTGTTTGTGATGTTTACTTCTATCTCTATGTTTCTCTATCAAACATAATGGGTCAGAGTTCTGGTGCTTAACTGGAAAATGTAACATAACAATAAAGTGAGACAGCACTGGCAATTTGGAGTCATAAGAACTCTTTGGTAAATGGATTGAGCCATTAAAATAATATTCATAGATTCACAGAATTAGAGTAAGTAATTTCCAAAACTTAACACAGCGGGTAGGGAAAATGGTGCATTGATATGTGGCTGTAGCCAAAATTACATTGCGTTTCCTTCCTTTAGCCTCATATGTTCTGTGTGCTTTTTAATTCAGTGTCTTGATTCATTGTCCAAAGTATCACGGTAGAACAATGCTACAAAAAATATAGCTATGTTCAGTATGTCATTTCAATTAAAATATATAATTAATATTCCATAATCTATAGTTCTGTTCTTAAAGTTCACACTTGAATTTAATGTATTTTCAGTGGTGTAAATATGACTGTGCTGAGGGATGATTGTTGTCACAGCCCGTGTAGTTTGGCATTTACATGTCTGAGGTACTACTATACTTATTTTTTAACATATCAATTCATATTTGCCTTTGCATTGATTTATAATTCAAAAACAGTGTTTCAAAGATGACATGCTTAATTCTGTATGCTGGTGTAGATGGCAAAGGCAATGATGAAGGCATATCCTGCATTGCCTCTCATGTCCTTTGACACATCAAAGAAGGAGATGGCTTTGGAAAGGACTAAGTTTGCACTGGCAGTACTGAATGATTCAGGTTTAAGTCATTTTTCTCTTTTATTCACATTAAGTAGTTCATCTTGTTGTGAAAGTAAATACAATCATACACAACCAAATGAACTACATCCTCTGTAAAGAGTCCACACAGTTCATATTGTTTTTGTCAAAAGTGTAAAAGATTTTATGAAAAAAAAAAAAACAGTTATATATACCATACATTTCAGACTCCCATCACAGAATCAAAAAGAACTCTTACCAAATGTCTATATTGTCAACTGGAACTGAAACAGAAGTTATATCACTTTAATTTTGTAAATGTATAGATTTATTTATGTCTGTATTTTTTCCCTCAGTAAAGCTTCACAATACTGATTGTTAAATTTATTAAATAGACTTGAAAACTCCTTCAACATATCTGAGTTGATGACTATTAATGATCCAGCTGACAAGCTATATATAAATTGAGAGCAACACAGCAGCCAATGTAACAGATCAATGTAGAATGTAAGAAATTAATGGGAATGGATTCCACCAATTCATTCCCATTAATTTGTTTGGAATTCCCATTGATTTGTTTGTTTATACTGGTGTAACCGGTTACCCCAATAAACTATGGAATGTGTACATATGTGAATTATAACAGAAATGTGTTTTATTTCAGTGTTAGATCTGGACAACCACTGTGTGATGTGCTCTGCCTCAAAGCCCCCTGGACCAGGGCCTCCAGCTGGTGGGTGAGTTTTTGTGACTGTTTCTTGTACATTTATCAATTGGGGTTTATTGTATAGTTATAGAAGAATTTTCTTGGAATTTTCTAAACTTAGCACCAAGCCACCAAAACCAATGTCAAGGGCTACCTTACTTCCCAAGATACATAAAAACTATAAATGAAAAAGATACTAAATGTTGACACTATGACTAAAATAATGGATTAAAAGTGTAACTGTGCCCTTCCACTGTAATATTTGGTGTCCAGAACTGTAGTCTATTGTCCTCTACACAGATAGAGACCCTAGATTTTGAAAACAAAATGCTGTGGTATACTGCAGTGCAAACCTGATGAAGACATATCTTTCTTTCATTGACTTCAAGATGATGGCTTTTTGTTATTTGATTAAAGGATTAACACAGCATATTAAACACATTGTAAAAGTGTAACGCAATGGACATAAATCTCTTAATACAAATTATTGTGGCAAACATTTTCTTGACTACAGTCCGAAATGATTCTCTTGTCTTTTTGTAATTTAATTTTTCAGATACAGTGTGACTCTTGCCAACGATGGTACCATGAGCAGTGTCTGGGTTTGGCTGAAGACCAACTCAAAAAAGCTAGGACAGCCAAATGGGAATGTGTCCTTTGCACATAAATAAAAGGTGTGATAAAAAATGCAATTTGCAGTCAGAAAGTAGGTGTCAGTTAAGGAAAGCCAAAGGTCACATTATTTTTCTTTTACGATATAAAGTCTACATTGTTAAAAAAAAAAAAAGAAAAAAAAAAAGGATTGTTTGTTATACATGCTCAATGGTGCAGTCAGAAAGTAGGTGTCAGTTAACGAATGCCAAGGGTCACATTAATTTTAAGTCTACATTGTTAAAAAAAAAAAAAAATGTTTGTTATACATGTTCAATGGTGATTTCTGATGTATGAGTGAAATATACTTCTAATATTTACAAGATACTATTATGTGTGTGTTTGTAGTATCACATATTTCCATCACCTTGTTCTCTGTAAGGGACTTGTCTGTTTCTGAAACACTTCTTTACATTGTAGTTTAAACCTCTGATATTTTTTAATGGTTTTTTAAAATGTAAATTTTAGCATTTTAGCTCAATAGCTTCCGGGTCATGTGACCTAATGACCCCAAACCAGCCCAGGATCATAGTACTCCACTGGAGGGTGGTGATACACCTCTTATTTTTCCATTTTAAGTTTTGAAATATTTTATAATAATTTTTTAATATCATTAGCATTTTAGCTCAATAGCTTCCAGGTCATGTGACCAAATGACCCCAAACCAGTGCAGGATCATAGTACTGCACTGGGGGGTTGAGATACACCTCTTATATTTCCATTTTAAGTTTTAGAATATTTTATAATAATTTTTAAATATCAATTTTAGCATTTTAGCTCAATAGCTTCAAGGTCATGTGACCAAATGACCCCAAACCAGTGCAGGATCATAGTACTGCACTGGGGGGTTGAGATACACCTCTTATATTTCCATTTTAAGTTTTAGAATATTTTATAATAATTTTTAAATATCAATTTTAGCATTTTAGCTTAATAGCTTCAAGGTCATGTGACCTAATGACCCCACACCAGTCCAGGATCATAGTACTCCACTGGGGGGTTGAGATACACCTCTTGTTTTTCCATTTTAAGTTCTAGAATATTTTATAATATTTTTTTGATGTCAATTTTAGCATTTTAGCTCAATAGCTTCAAGGTCATGTGACCTACTTATTCCAAACCAGTGCAGGATCATAGTACTCCACTGGGGGGGTTGAGATACACCTCTTATTTTTCCATTCTAAGTTTTAGAATATTTTATAATAATTTTTAAATATCAATTTTAGCATTTTAGCTCAATAGCTTCCGGGTCATGTGACCTAATGACCCCAAACCAGTGCAGGATCATAGTATTGCACTGGGGGGTTGAGATACACCTCTTATTTTTCCATTTTAAGTTCTAGAATATTTTATAATAATTTTTTAATGTCAATATTAGCATTTTAGCTTAATAGCTTCAAGGTCATGTGACCTACTTATTCCAAACCAGTGCAGGATCATAGTACTCCACTGGGGGGGTTGAGATACACCTCTTGTTTTTCCATTTTAATATTTCTGAAATTTTATATCAATTTCTTTATGTAAATATGAGCATTTTAGCTCAATAGCTTCCAGGTCATGTGACCTAACGACTCCAAACCAGTGTAGGATCATAGAAACATACTGGCAGGTTGGGATACACCTGTTTTTATTCCATTTTAACACTCCTGATCATCAAGCTGTCGATCTTGGCTTGGAAGTCTGCTGGCAGTTTTTGGGACATCGATGTCCGTGCTCTGATAGAGAGGCGGCTGCGCTGCATGAAGCGGTAACACCAAGAAGGACCTCCCGCAAAGTCACTGATGTTCATCTCCTTGGCAACTACCACCTGGGCGTGGAGGCGTAACTGAACTGTTGACAAGCCTCTCCCAGCGGCACATTGTTCAAGCACCCATCTGTGAACTTGTTCCTCTAGCTGTGGCCATCTAGCTTTTAGCCTGCGATTAGCTTTTTTGGTTTTCTTCATTGTCGTTAGAGTATCCTCCGCTTTTCGCCGGTCCCTCACAAGTTTCTCGCTCACTCCAAACTTTCTTTCAGCTGCTCGATTACCGTTTTCAGCTGCATATTTTACAACTTGCAGCTTGTAATCTGCTGAGTCTGATTTTCTTTTTGGGGGCATCTTTCTTTTTCTGTTCAATCTTTCTCACTTGTCTTTATAGGTTTATGTTTTATATTTTAATTTTTCTGTGGTACAGGAGTAATAGGCGTAGCAGATAATGGCACACTATCCTAGGGCGCCCCCCCGCGGCTGTCAGCATGAACATGAGAAATTACCTGTATATTTTAATATATAAGTCGCACCTGAGTATAAGTCGCAGGACCAGCCAAACCATGAAAAAAAGTGCGACTTATAGTCCGAAAAATACGGTAATTGAAACCCAATGCACGACCCTCCGGAGTATAATAGCGCCTTAAATTTTACTTGAAATAAGTTGCAACTTGTCCTCCCAAACTTTAGGTCTGTTTTCTGCCAGAAAACACAGTACAGGCAATGTCTCAGTTTAACCATGCCCCGTATAGGAACACTTGTACACAACCACTGTTCACATCCAAACTCACCATTGGGGGCGCCGCTTAGCTCGGTTGGTAGCGCGCGACCCATGTGCCGAGGCTCTGCAGCTGACCCGGGTTTGACTCCCAGCCCGGGTCCCTTTGCTGCGTGTCACTCTTACCCTGTTTCCTGTCACACTCTTCAGTAAAGTAACCTAGAACTGTACGTTAGGATGACCAGAAATGCTAGAATATGCATTTGTTAAATCAATAACTGAAAACCTTGTCTGATAGAATTTTTTAACATAAATATTACATCATCTGCTGGATGCTGACCAGCTTTGCTTATGACCCTAGTATGTTTTAATGAACTCCACCCCCCTTTGATTTATTTTCAGACAAGTCGATACATGGCAAGATTAGCAATTCAACAATGGCACCTTGGTTTATGAAAGACTGAACAACAGAAGTAATGACTTCCACAGCTTCAAGGCTGAATGGATGTTTTTCTTTACATTATCTATATGTTAATTTTGACTGGACATTGCATTTTTTATATTTCTGAAATAAACTCTAGCTTAAGGGCATCAAACTATCAAATATTGTTAGAAGTAATGCTTAAGCAGCACATTATCAATGCAATCAGAAGTGCCACTGCCCAATTTAGACCTGTGTGTTGGCAAATTTTAACAATACTGTTTTTTGCAAATGTCTTGGTTTGGAGGAAATGATAACTAATCCTAAACAATGTTAAATCATCCACTTTCTGTAGAATCAATTTTACCATTTCATCCACCAACTCCTTCCTATTATCTGAGAACATGTGATCTGGAAGTCCCCATTGGCTTATGGCCTCCCAACATAAGAACTTGGCATCAGACTGAGCATCCTCTCGCTTGGTAGGACAAACCTCAGGCCACTGCAAAACTCTGTCTACACCTACTAGCCTGTATCTGTTTAAGCATCAATTGGTTTTATCATATCAACAAAGTCCCTGACTAGCTCACTCTTGGAGTCAGAATATAACCAGGAGGGACCATCACCCCTCTCCTAACATTGTTTTTTAGACAGATTGTACATCTGTCTATGACATGATCAATTTGTTCAATCAAATATGGTGCCCAAAAACCTTCTCTTAATGTCCCCCCTTGCAACATGTGCTTGCCCATTTGCTGCTTGACACCATCTTGTGGTTCTTCATCCTCTGGGGTTGTCAAATGCTCAACAAAATCTACACAGCAAAAATCCCAGTGTATATTGTACTCCTTAAGTGTACATTTAACACCAGTTTCGGTGTCTATATAGGTCCAAGAGTTCGGTGTTCAGTGAACACTGTCAAAAGTGTAAACTATATACTCCAAATAAAGAGTTACATTTGAACCCTTACAGTGTGCAATAGTACTCCCTCACTGGTACTTTTAGACACTATTCCAGTGCTTTCAACACCTGCAGTATAAACCTACAACTCCAAGAGACTAAAAGATATACTCTGAGTAAGTGTTTTATAGAACTCTGCAGAGCTTATCATTTTACACTCTGGGAATGAGAATATACTCTGTAATTGGTGTACACTTAACACCTTTAAAGTGAATTATGATCACTTTGAGAATATATAATACACACATTCTTTTCTTGAAAACGTAACATTATCTTTACTATAATATAATAAACATATTAACAAATGTCTTAACATTATGGAAGTGTACAGTCGGCTCTTATTACAATGACATCAGTTTTATTTTAGTAGTCTATGCATTACATCATAGAATAAACAAACACCAGTCAGATTATCCCTTGGCAGTAAACAAAAAACTGTTGACTATTTTTTGTCACTACAAACTCCCTGACAAAATCCCTCTTTGAATTACTAGTGCTCCACTACAGCTCAGCAAGGAAACATTGTCTGCTGAAACACAGATACTGTAACTTTGGGTGATACAGCCTTCAAAAATCTGAACCTGTCCTTTAAAGAACAATATACTCAGCCTGTTAATGTACAACATGACATTCAGCGGGTGCTGCAGTACTGTCAACAGGTGTAATCTGAAACTGAACCATAAATTAGTTCATACACCAAACATCAAACACTGCCAAAGGTACGAAGCCATGGTGCAAAATAAGCTTGACAAATTATTTTTTTTATATCATCACTGAGATTTAAAAAAAAAAAACAGATGTGTAAAAGATCAAACATAAAAGTTAAAACCTTTCGCCAGCTCCAGTCCGCTGCTCTCTGTGGTTTGAGAGGTCCTTCTCTTGACTCCACTGTTATTGCCAGAACTGAGTCCTCGCTGTGTGTTTTTTAGTTTCCATGCAATGTAGCCCTCATTGCTCTCTGCATCAAAGAAATGCTCCTAAGTTGAAAATAAATAAAAGAAATTTAAGCATGATTATACACCTAGTAAAAGGAAAATGCATCAAAACATTGGCTGTCAATTTCAAGAATGTTGACTGCCCACTTGCTGCCTGTACAACACCACCTGTCTATATTACTCATAATAATTTAACTTAATAATTTGAGGAGTTGGGGAACGTCTCAGTAAAAAAATACTTACATAGCCCTTTCTGGAGTAGGGATCTCTTAGGGAAGGGAACAGTGTTACAATCCCCAATGCATATTGTGTCCTCTTGTCCTTTGGTGGAGCACTTCTGTGGGTGTAATGGATAGGTTGCATTGATGGCAAGACACTCCATTACATGTTTTTCATGAACAACATGTTTGCAATCAAATACTATGAATGTGCCTTTATAACTAAATAATGCACCTTGAAGCATTTTACATACCCATACTTTTCCAACATATCAGCAACAACGGTGTTGACAAGTTCACGGCGTGTTCGGTCCTTCATCTGTCCTTTAGTCGCATATTCTGCAAGTATTTTGTCCCCTCCAGGCTTTTGTTCCAGAACTCTCTCGACAAGCTTGAAAACAAGAAAAATATAAGAAGAAAAAATAAGATCACACCCCACAACAAAAATATGATGTCAAAAACATACATCATAATGAGAAGGAACATACAAAAAACACCACCTCTTTGGCTCGTGAAGAACTGTCATCAACATGCTGACTTCTTGGGGGGCTCAGAATGCAATCATCGATGCGCTGTCTTTTGGGAGACATCAGAAAAGCATCACTATCCGACGAGTGTGATGATAGTGACAAGGTGTCTGTGCATGATGATGCAGGAGAGTCTGAAAAGAGGGAACACATCATTTTCAAAAACACATTTCACATCTGATTTCATTAATTGACTCACAGTTTCAAATAAGAAGAGGTGAGGGCATGGAAAGACATGGTGAAAATGTGCATGTGTCTTTCAGCCATATACCATTAACAGACTACAATCAGTTTTGATGGTTAATGTCGCTACATTTTAGGCAATTTAGGCTACAACAGACAGTCTTCTTGGTGGCAACTAAGTGCCGAGGTCTGTATTCTTATCAGTTGATATTTTCATAAGTAAATGGATTGGTTCTGTAAGTAATGAAAAACAAATTCTGCCTAAATGATCAAATTACATTTTAAAGGGAAAATTGGTGAGTACCTTATTAATTGTGTGATTAAAAGCCAATTACAATGATCAGATATTGATAGTGTAAGCCTGAAATGCACAATTTGATCAAACGACCACTTACCACAGACAGAAAGATTGTCAACAATCGTCCACTGGATGTCAGATTTTTCCTCCAGGATGTCACTAAAGACCTCTTCATCAACCTCTGTTCCACTCTCATCCAGCAAATATATGTCCTTCTCAGCCGGTATACTGAACTTCCTTTTAGCTTCGAACACAGAAAAAAGGATAAATTAAGCTTGGGTACATCTCTTATTGTAACTTAGTGTTACAATAAGAGATTTTTGCAACTAAAACACAACGACCTGAGAATACAAATTACGTGTCAGTAGTATAGTGGATAAAAGTGAACACATACTATGTCTTAACAGCTCTTAGTTTGACTAGATGTTTATTTACCTGTAGGGAGCTTATCTTTTTCAGTTAAGAATGCCTGTCCATCAACAGCCAATGACAGGTTATTCAATTATGAATGTCCTGGTGACACAATATACAGTACAACCTTTAGGCTACTTGCAGCATAGACATTAGCTTACCCTCCTTGAGAAATTCTGAGTGAGAGGCTCCATGTAGTTTGATGTACTTCTTCTTTCCTTTATACTGCACCTTGAACAGCATGGCTGTAGGTTTTCCACGACTACAACATAAAGATAGAATTGCATTAGTGGACACAAAAGTACAAAACCAGGCCTTGTACACAACTTAATTCTACCTCATGACTGGACGCGGTCAGGCCAGGTGAGATGGAGAATACACACCCAACACTGAAGAAAGGTACAGGCAGCACCATATATTCAAGGGCTATGCTATGCTAGCTGCGACCCGAGCACATGCTGTCACCCTGCTCACTGCCACGGTCTTCGGTCCTCTTATCGCTCTTACTCCCACTGACGGTCGTGTATGAGTCCGACAAGCCCGCTCTTCATTCGGACACTACTTTTCTCCGGTGTTAAATATGTGCAGTGCTAGCGACATATTTTCGGTCTGGAGCATACATGCATTAGAGCGGGAGTCGGAAGCTTTGAAGTAGCTTCAGTGATATTAGCTCAGCGGGAGAGAGCTAATGCTAACAGGCAAATCGTATTTTTCTCATGTTGAATAACCTGCTTCACTATGGCTTGCGTTACGACCGCAATTAAAATTCTAAAAAGTTTAACATTTACAGTGACTTTACAACTAATAGAGTAAGCTAGCTAAACTAAACTGAAGCCACCTTATTGCCTCTTTAAGTAATGTTGGCGTTTTCAATTATTAATGATAGTTATGAGACTCAAAACGTGAAGAATTATTTGATATTCTCGACATTATTCACTTTATAGTTTCTCACCTGCAGTCCAACGCAGCTTTTGCATAGATGTATAATCCGTAGGCTGTGGATGGGGGGAGAGACAGGCTGGTGCAGGTCCGTTGCTGCACTGCTCCGACATGATACATAACACCCACCGTGCCAACCAATGAGAGGGCGCAGAGAACTGATGACAAAATCGAAACCTAAATGGTGATGCGGCCGGGAAAGACTCAATCAACAAATAGACTCCAATAATGCAAAATAAACACTGCAATTACTCTACTCTGACACTCTACTTGGAAAAAACACCTGAGAGTGATTCTGGCTCAGCCTGAGGAGTGTACTTTGTGCTCATTTGACACCAAAGTGTAAGGTTTTTTACTCTGGTCATCAAAACTCCAGGATTTTAACACTTTGGCATTTGCTGTGCACTGTGGTGCCCCTTGCCAAATTGACATACTCCTATTACCTGTGATAGTCTCTATGCCACAACCTGCTCAAGGCATTTGTACCATGATTCAAAGGAATTCTTCGACCATAATTTTCAAGGATTATTGCAGGATAACTCCTGTTCCACTTTTTGAAAAATAAAAGCTCATTCACCCAAATAATAAATTGATCTAGTAGGCTGCTTAGTGAGTCACAGCTCAACTTTGAGATCTTTTATACAAAATAGTTACAGCGCCTATGTGGTTTAAGTCCAAATGACAGTTATTGTCCATTGTACAGTGACTTCAGATTCTCCCCCGAGTGCAGCTCAGCTTGCTACTGTTATTCATTCGCCTATTGCTATATTTATTGCATTTACTTAATTACTTATGTTTTACCCCTCATGTATATTTTTACTATATATATATATATATATATATATATATATATATATATATATATATATATATATATATATATATATATATATATATATATATATATATATATATATATATATATATATATATAGCTTTTCTTCAGTCTCTTACTATGATCTGGACATGTAAATGATGTTCTAAGTCAGATTTACTTTTTAAATTTTCACTCTACTAAATTAGATAATGTATGATATGTGATGTTTTTTCCTATATGTGAAACCAAACAATCTCTAGGATTCAACACTAAGGGGAACGCTGCAGAAAGCTCCACACAAGTACATAGCTTTTGGAGGAATTTCGGTCATCCGGTTTCTTGACAGGCAACAACAGTGTGTTGTTCAGAAGACTTTTTCTCAACATGTTTGTAGCAGCCCTTTTTGGTTCCATCAACTAAATTGCCTCCTCCTTCCGTGAGTACTGGTTCCTCCATGGAGGCCAGGCCCTGGGCTTGGTTGATTTCATGAGGCCAATGTCAGTGGTGTGTTGTAACCACAAACATCCTGGAACCTGTAGCGACATTTCTTCTTTCAGGTGACCTGCATCTGACTTGACACTGAACATTGATTGACGTGTCAGTTGTATTGTCTGTGATTGTCCCACTCCTTGGGCAGAGATTATCATGTTTATGCATCTCTGGTCTTTACTTCCCCAAATGGCAGAGTTTCCTTTTGTTGGAACAAAGGTGGCATCTTCTTATTCTGCCATTATTTCTCCAACATGGTGTTGTTTGTAATCCTTGTCTATCATCAGAGTTACGTGTGGGATGCCCCCTTCAATGTCATATTCTTTGCCAAGACATTAATCCTTGTTTGTTTTCATAGCTGCTTCTTGTTGTTCCATAATTATGCAACTGGAGCTGAGCAGAGTGTGTTCTGGTTGGTGATTCACCCATTCATCTGAACCAGATTGAGCCACACACCTAAAGTACCCAATTCCTCCAGAAGTTTCTCCCTATTTTCTTTAGATGACATTAGCCTTCTATCCCTAGTTTTCAAACAACTCCAAGATAGCTAGCTCCATCTGCTTCTACTCTTATAAACAGTAGTATCCCTATATTGAATGGGACCTTTTATGAAAGAGTTTCCGGTTACAGATATCCAAGCATCTAGATAGCTATGTTACTGAACTAACTAAGAACTAAAGAATAAATGATTATTAACTTATCATAACCAAGCTTGCTTTGCTTTGAAATGTAGAAAACAACTTGTTCAGGTCCCCCCCCCCCTTGTTCAGGTATCATTCTGCGCTTTGTTTTATTACAGGTGATGGGTTTCGAACACATCACTGGGTCCTTCACGACAAAGTTGGATGGCCATTTTTACACATAAGGAGGGAACAGCATTGCATGTTTTATATCTAAAATGCCTTGCTGCATATTGTATACAACTATCTCCCCAATTTGATCTCATTTAGAAATTTGCACATTCGTTCACGAGAGTCCTAAATTTTAAACATTCCCACTATAAAAATCGTCTTGAAAAAGACTGCTTTCCAGGTCAATGCCTGTCAGAAGTGAAATGACTTGTAGTTTGCTCTTGACCTCAATCATGTTATCTCCTTGGATATTTCCAAATATCTATTGTTCTGTTCTGCATTCTGAATGTAATCATGATTTATGATTATATTTTATATATGTATTCATGTATTTATACTCAGGGCATTATTGAAAAAGAGAGCTTGCACTCAATAGACCCTCATAAACTTTTAAACAGTATTAAGGAAAATGGAATACCTGAAAGTCGTGCAGTTCTCTCTTAGAACCGACAAACTATCTCTGATGTCTGTGCCAATCTCTCCACCGTTTATGTCCTTCTACAATTATAAACCAATTCAGACATCAGATATTAAATCATTTTAGGTTAAATGAAACTCTATACTCAGATAATAAAATCACTATTAACAACCGATTATTTACTAGCTGATCAGTCAATTGCCAAGCTCTACTTGTACCCTACCCTACCCATGTATGTGCAATAACTTTGTGTGCATGCAATTGTTGTAGCTTTGAACGTACATGACTGTTTGAGCGTGTGTGTTTGCATGGAAATGTGTTTGTGGCGTGTTTCTGTCTTCATGGGATTATCTCAAAGGGATCTATCTGTGTGTATCCTTAAAGGGTTTGTGGCTAAAATCGCACTAGCTTCACAAATTTAGTGTGAGTAACAAAGGAGGATTACACCAACAAACGTAACAGGTGTCCGGTGACTCTTGTCCGGCTCCCAGTCGACCTCAACCTTAATGTTTATGCCTTCCCTCTTGGCCTTTCGTGTCCCCGGTGTATAGAAAGAGGAAAAAGAAAAACACAAATGAAGACTATTATTTCGTCCATAGAGCAAGCCAAAAGTGTCACTTCTTTATCATCCTCCAAGTAATATAAACATTACACAGCTTAATATCATCATTATTTCATTAATGCAGATCCCGTTTATTTTTTAAATTATTGAGGCTTTAAACAGTTATGTTGGTACTCTATAAGTAAGTGTGGGAGAGGGAGTAACAACACAAACCAACACAGGCTGCAGGTCACAGGTCTGTGTCTGCATGTTCACCTACCAGCTGCTCAGCCCTCCTTTACTCTTCTCACTTGTCCACTCTATGGACACACACATTCTGAAGACATAAATTAACACTTTTTATCAGCCAACATTCAAACAGGTAACCACCACTTTGCCCTAAATGAAAAATATTGACAGGCCCAGAGTAACTTTGTCCCTTAATTAATTTCCAGTCAAGCATTTGCTGTGAGGAGGTGGTTTTTAGTGCAAAATCAATATGTATGATTTAGTTTCCATCCCCGTTAAAGAATATATGCACTCTACTACATATCTGTCATAACTAAATGGCCTTTGGATAACCCAAAATTCCCCAATATATTTAGATACTCAGTCATGTCAGTGTTTTGATGTTCATCACACAACTCCAATCATGCATTTTTAGCTATCTCCTGTTCTCAGATTGTAGTGGCAAATATAAACAGGGTCATGATCATGCATATACATTGATTTGAGAATACACCTTGCAGTTCTGTGTTAACAGGGAATTTGAGCCTGATGAAAGACCAAGGTTTGATGCGTCCTGTATAATAAAAGCTGGAGTGGGGGAGCAGCAGGTGCAGCTACAGCTCACCCAAGGCCACAGATAGGGGCCTGGGTGAGACACTTTGTAGGCTTTAAGGAAGACAGACAAAAATGAGAATAGTAAGATGACAGTCTCGCGTGATCATGAGGAATGGAGGTGGTCCAAGTGGGCGTTGGTGACCTTGACCCCAGGTATAAAAATGGGTGATCTGGGGAGATTTCTCAGTTGCCCCGGGTACCTCATGGATTTATAACTTTTCTCTTGGAATAAACACCTTTTTGGACTGAAGACTTGCTGCCTCGCCTCTGATTTGGACTTAGTCTCTGAGCTGTCTTGTCTCTAATTTGGACTTAGTCTCTGAGCTGTCTTGCCTCTGGTTTGGACTTAGTCTCAGAGCCGTTTCTCCTCAGATTTGGACTTTAACTTTTGAGCGGAGTCACAGGGTCTGATAGTGGAATAATTGGACGGATAAGGAAGGTAGTCTCCCACTACAAGATCTGTTATTGTTTATGTTTTCAGATTTTGCATCATATTCCTTTTTACCAATATTTTGGCCATGAGATTACATCATCTCTAATTAAATTAATTCCTTTCCTTCGCATCAGGGCTTCCCGCTCTAGCCTTTGGGAGTTGCAGTGAGTAAAAGAACTATTTTATACTTTGACCAGCTGTATCAATCGACCAAATAAACAATTGTCCATATATTCACAAAGGTCTACTCAGTGTATGCATTGAACTTCTCCACATTAGAATCAATCAAACGACATCTACCCATACACTGCTTGATAACAGCAAGGTATGCTTAATTGTAACACACAAATTGTATATGTGTATTTAATCTTATGTTCATGATATCATTTTTCTACTTTTTCTCTCATGTGATTAATAGTGCTTGTTATGCATATAGATAATAACTTGATTGATAGGTACCTTTTCATACCACCAATCCCTCATTCCCTTTTATTATACAGCCACTTTACACCAATTAATATCCCCTCTATATGAAGCCCTGTATAGGTCTACATACTTCATTCCTATTTAACCTATATTTCATCAGGCAGGTCTTTTAAGACCTATTTACAGTGACCATCTTTGCTGAAGGTAAACACATATATAAAGCATACTACTGAATTTAGAAGTTTTACTAAATGACCTGACTTAAAAATTGTGATAGTGGTGAGACTCAAACTGTCACCTTCTCAGTTGTAGGGTAAATGTACAACCCCCTCAATTGCATCACATCAATTTAGTTGGAAAATCCCACATACATTCCTATAATTTATTTATCTATTATTATATCTTTTATTATCACGTTATCAATTACAATACATATGCATTATATATTATATATTCTAATAATGTGCATTTATATAGATTACGTAGAATTAATTCTATGAACAAATCCACTTTCACATCAACTTTAGCTGCATCTCATTGCCCACATTCAGCTTCAGAGGACACAGTAAGCACTAAAAGCTTCATACCACCAGGCTGGTTCCCCTCTTTTTCCTTACTCACAAACACAGACACTTATTCAGCAGAATTTCATTACAACTCGTATATATGACACATACGGCGACACGGTTTTTGGACTCAGAATACGGAAAACCGCCTCTAACAGCCCACCAAGTGCCACACCACATCATTTATAGTAGAGTCCATGGGCGTCACACGCACCCCTGGACTTGCCAAATTGTTTACTGTCACAACCATAAGTTTGATTTGACATTTCGCTCTCTCTTAAATGTTTCTTTGTGGTCTTCTTTTTTTCCTGGCCAGTCTTTTCTATTCTTTTCTATTATTTGAGACAACTGAACCATGCCACTAATGAAGGCCGACCTCATGCAAGTCTCACGACAGTGTAAGCTGGTGCCGTGTCTATCACTATTTGCTTTGTATTTACAATCAGTTAAGTCATTGCGGCCACAGCAGTTTTGTTTCTCTTATTTATAATCTTCTTCATTCTATATTCTCTATTCTATTTATCTTCTTCTTATACTCTATTCTTCTCTATTTTCTAATACTCTATTCTACTATTCTCTGTTCTTTTATCTCGTCTCTATTTCACTTCTCTATTTGAGACAACTTAGCGCGTAGGAAACAGTGACTACTCTCACGCATGACTTATGAGGATGTAGACTGGCACAATGCCTGCCACCATCAGCACCGTATTTCTGAGTAGTCCACTAATCTCTACCGCTAAAGTTTCTCCTTTTTCTCTTTAATTTAATAATTTAGACAGAACCTGTGTCAACTAACTAAATGCCTGTTGCCCATTTTCCCCCATGTTGGCAATTTTCAGCTTGACAAACACACACACAGTAGCATCCAGGGCCTGAGTTTGACCCCTAGAGTGAAAATGCTCACCTTGTTGGCCAATTGGGGTGAAAGTCAGTCTCTAGACCCCTGGCGTGTCTCCAAGTTTTCAATAGCTATCTTGCTGACAACGCCACCTGTAGTTTCTGGGCTCTCCTCCTCAAAGGTGTCGGCATATAGTATGTTGATAAAATAATTCTGCGGAGGCAAGGCTGGGTGGAATGATAGCGCAATCTTTATTGAAACAGTTCTTCAAGCCAGCGTCCAAATTCAGTGTGTGGCTACCCTCTGGAGTTCTCAAATCTGTAGCGAAGGTAATGCTAAACGGCTTCGCCCTCTGCTCTATCAGAAATCCTATCGAACTTATCTCGATCTTATGAGATCTACCAAATTGCCACGCCCTTCTCTACTCGTGGGATCCTTCTTAAAGTCCCTTGGGCGGTACCTGCCTACTTCTAATTGGTCACTGTAGTGGGTTGAGGGTCCATCTGTCCAATCAACTAAAAAAGGAGTTTGCCTTTCTCTCTGCTCATCTCCCTTACTGTCACTACTTGGATCTTATACTCCAAACTTACCTAAATGAGCCCTCTATCCTTTTCTGGAGATGTATGTGTTTAGATATCTTCCTCCATCGGACACATGAGTCAGGCTCCATTTGAGTCCCTATAGTGGCCTTGTCTCCTGCTAACCTAACATTTAACATTTGAACTTTTTCAGTCAAGCTGAGAAAAAGAGCAGATTGGCACACAAACAAAAATAATAATAACAAATAACAAACAAATAATAAATAATGTAGCAGAACTTTCAATAAATAAATAAATAAACAACATGCTGTCAGTCAGCATCTGAGGGACTTCACTGACATGTGAGCTGAGCCAAAGTCTCTGGCTGAGCTCAGCGCGCCTCACTGGACAAAATAAATCAGTACACCAGCGCATGCTTTTGTCATCGTCACACTTTCTTTTCTATCGGCGCAACATTTCACCGATACGATAGAACCCCCAATAGAAATTGGGCCGGTCTATCGGGCCCCGATATATCGGTGGCCGATAATTGGTCGTTCACTAAATCAGAGTCTTCTCCACAGACACTTGGGTCCGGTCATGGTGGGAATCAGCAGAGAGTTCATCAGGAACAGCCTGTTGAGGAACCCTGTCGGTGTTGCAAATCTATTAGGGGCAACAAACTTCTTCAGTACATCTCAGTCTAAACGAGAGAAAAATAAAGGTAATGGACCAAAGGGAAAAACTCCAGAGGAAGATGAAGATGAGAAGAAGCGCCGAGAGCAGAATGACCAGATGTCCCGGGAGCATGTGCGGACCTTGCACTTGGCTTGCACTCACATACAGAATGCAGGTCGCCAACATTGACAAATTTGAGGAGAAGCTGAGAGCTGTTGAAGAAGAGCTGAATATTGACGCCAAGGACAGGATACAGGTGTCTTACAAACACACTGAATTCTTCGGGAATGCAATCTAAGCTCTGGGAATGGCTGCTATTGGCATGGCCATTCTCTGGTATGTCTTTGCGACTCGCAGGCATGGGTGGCAGCTTCAGTGCTTTTAATCAGCTAAAGTAAAGGTGTGAGTTTAAAAGATGTAGCGGGCATGCACGAGGTGAAGATGGAAGTAAAGGAATTTGTTGACTACCTCAAAAATCCAGAACGATACCTCCAGCTGGGAGCCAAGGTTCCCAAGGGTGCATTGTGCCCGGGCCTCCAGGCTGTGGGAAGACCCTGCTGGCTAAGGCTGTCGCCACTGAGGCCCAGGTGCCCTTTCTAGCTATGGCTGGCTCTGAGATTGTAGAGGTCATTGGAGGCTTGGGTGCTGCGAGTGTCAGAACAACAACCACAAGGCTAAGTTGCTGATAGCCCGTGCTTACAGGCACACAGAGAAGCTGCTCCTGGACAACAGAGATAAGCTGGCGCTGTTGGCCAATGCACTGCCTTCAGTTATGGGAACGGGTATGGTGTAGGAATAGGCGGGATGGGAGAAGGGGCAAGCTTTGTGGCAAGTGGGATCCAGAGCCCTATGTGGTGGTGGAACAGTTGGATAAAGGGGGTTTAACCTATCGGGTTAAATCCGAGCACACAAGGAAAAAGAGGGTTCTGCACAGAAATTCTCTTAAACCTTACATTAATCCACCCCAAGGTGCCCCTGCAGCACATCCTGATCTGCCAGTATCCCCTGTTTGGGAACCCCCACCTGTGATGTATGTGCCATGGGTAGCCCCTCCCGCTCCAGATGACCAAGGTAATGATGTGACCCCCAGGAGGTCAAACCGTGCCAATAGGTGACAGCGACCAGGGAGATATAGAGACATTTAAGTCCTTTATGATATTTCTTTGTCAGGGACTGCCAATGTAGAAGAGTAGGGGGATGTCATGGTCATGATTTGGGAACGCGGGGCAATGGCCCTTCTTTGTCACTGCTGCGTGCCCAACTGATTGGAGCATAACAGGTGTGGATCATTGTGATGCCAATTGATACTCACAAGCTGCCCCAGACTGTCTACTAACCATAACATATCTTTTAGCGCTGCATTGCTGTGTTTGTTTGTTTTTTTCCTGTGTTCATTGCTGTGTTGCTGTGTTTTGTTTCTTTATCCACTGTGGAGATACTGGCAGCTTTCTCTTTGTTTGTATGAGTGTTGTGTTGGTGTGTGCGAGTGATAGACAGGTCGCCGGCTGCGTTGAAGTCACTGCCAGGCGCCAGACGGACTTGTGTTAGGGGAACCCCTTGTGGACTGTGGAGTATGCCGATCTATTGGACTCCTTAATGTGTGTGCTTGAAGAGGCCACTATTTAAGTTGAATGTGTGAATAAGTGTGTGAAGGGTGTACACCTTTTTTTAAATTAAACAAGATATTGTAATAAATATATATATATTTTTTATACTCAAACTGTTGTCTGGGTAAATCTGTTGTGTTGCTCCAACCAAACCAAAGAACAAAACAGAAAAAAAGTTGTTTTATATTGTAAGAGTCCCAGCTCTCCAATTGGGGTCTATATTGCTTTCATGCCACACACATGACTCTGCCAGGAATGTGAATAAATCACCAGGTCATCCAAATAAGCTTCACACCCAGAAAGACCAGACAGCACGATGTTAACCAACCTCTAAAAAGTAGTGGGAGCATTAGGCATCCCAAAGGCCATCACTGTGTATTGCAAAAAATCATCAGGCATAACAAAGGCTGAGATTTCCTTAGCACAGTCAGTCAGCGGAAATTGCCAGTAGCCCTTCGGTAAATCAAGCTTTGTCATGTAAGAAGCGTTACCCACTCTGTCGATACAGTCATCCATCCTAGGTAGTGGATAAGAGTCAGGTTTTGTCACGTTATTGACTTTATGAACCAGACTTGTCGACCAGTAAACAGGGAGAACTCCACGAACTCAAGCTGGGCTCCACAATCCTGTTCTCAAGCAAATACTCAACCTCTTTTCTGAGACGGTGCCACTTATCAGGATTCACACAGTAGTCGTGTTGCTTAGTTGGTAAACAGTCACCTACGTCAATATCATGTTGTAAAACTGATGTGCGTGCAGGTACATCAGAAAACAGTGGCTTATGTGACATAATCACCTCGACAATATCGTCACGCTGAGCTTCAGGCAGGTGAGCCAAATGAGACTCAAGTTTCTTTAGTATCTTTGAGTTCTGTAACCTCCCCCGCATCACCACAGCAGAGAAAGACACAACATCCTTCTCTTCCCCACAGAGGTTACAGAACCCACACTAGATTCAGTCAGTCAGCACTGAACAGCTCTGCAGAGTGAGTGATAGGTTTGACAGGATCAGCACCGGACAGCTCCGCAGAGTGAGTGATGGGTTTGACAGGATCAGCACCGGACAGCTCCGCAGAGTGAGTGATGGGTTTGACAGGTTCAGCACCGGACAGCTCCGCAGAGTGAGTGATGGGTTTGACAGGATCAGCACCGGACAGCTCCGCAGAGTGAGTGATGGGTTTGACAGGATCAGCACCGGACAGCTCCGCAGAGTGAGTGATGGGTTTGACAGGATCAGCACCGGACAGCTCCGCAGAGTGAGTGATGGGTTTGACAGGATCAGCACCGGACAGCTCCGCAGAGTGAGTGATGGGTTTGACAGGATCAGCACCGGACAGCTCCGCAGAGTGAGTGATGGGTTTGACAGGATCAGCACCGGACAGCTCCGCAGAGTGAGTGATGGGTTTGACAGGATCAGCACCGGACAGCTCCGCAGAGTGAGTGATAGGTTTGACAGGGTTAGGGTTAGGGTTAGGATCAGCACTAGCTGACACACAGACCAGCCCAAGCCTCGTTTCACGCTCATGGTTTCACGCTCAAGGTTTCAGCATATTGACATGGCACAGCCTACTCCTACGCCTCCACTCCGGAGTAGCAATGAGATAATCACGGTCTCCAATTTTTTTCCGGACAAGATACTGAAGCGAGCTTTCAGACAACAACCGGGGATCAGTAATAAAACCAATCAATCAATCAAATCAAATCAATCTTTATTTATATGGTGCTTTTCATACAAAGAATGCAGTTCAAAGTGCCTTACAGAGATTTAAAAAAAAAACAAAAAACAAAAAAACAAACAACAGGAAAAGAGAAACAGCAAATAAAATCACAAGAAGAAAATTGAAAGAACCAAACACTCCCACCCCTACAGAGACACAAATACATACACACACACACACATATGCATGCAGACAAACAAACACACACACCCACACACACACTAGCTGTCGCTACAGAGACATGGCTGGGCAGCGAGACCTGAGACGTGGAGGAAGCTACCTTTGGGGGGCCAACCACACTGAGAGAGATCACTGTCCAGGGCCACAGGGAGCACAGATACAGAGACCACCCCAACCCGGGCAGACAGGAGGCCCCACACCAAGGTGCAGAGCCCTCTGGTCACCCAGGCCGGAGCTGTCCATGGGACAGCACCCCCCACGGCCAGACCAGAGACAACTCCCAGTCTGGCAGGCCCCCATGAGGAAACACTGGAGATTAAAAACTGACAGACTAAAACAGTCGAATAAAGCAAAAAGCACAGAGAGTAAAAACATGAAGGACAAAAACATGCTCTGAGTAGCACGGCATAAAAGGGATTAAAAAGAATTTAAATTTCAATTAAAAGCCTGGTTAAAAAGGTGGGTCTTGAGCCTCTTTTTAAAAACCTCTACAGTCTCTGCAACCCTGAGGCTCTGCGGCAGGCTGTTCCACAGTCGGGGCCCATAACAACTGAAAGCCGCCTCCCCGTGCTTTTTTGAACTAACCTGTGGTGGTTAAAGGGCCGGTGCCGGAGGACCTCAGGGTCCGCGGGGGCTGACAGACTAAAAGCAGGTCAGATAAATAAGAAGGCCCAAGACCGTTAAGACATTTAAAAACTAGTAAAAGAACCTTAAAATCAATCCTGAAACGCACGGGAAGCCAATGAAGTGACTTTAAAACCGGTGTAATGTGCTCCCGCCCTCTGGTCCTCGTCAGCACTCGTGCAGCTGAGTTTTGTAATAATTGTAAGTTCGAAATGCTCTTTTTGGGAAGGCCAGAGAGCAGAGCATTACAATAGTCTAAACAGCAAGAGATAAAAGCATGCATCAGCACCTCCGTGCTGGCCTGAGAGAGAAACAGGCGGACTTGGGCTATATTCTTAAGATGGTAAAAACCTATCTTTGTTATATTTTTGATGTGTGGAACAAAACTGGACTGGAGTCAAAATCATACCCAAATCCAGACCACCTGGACAAACCCCACAGTGACCTCACCATCTTCATCCCCCTACACGATGACCCCACCAGGGCAGCTATGAACGCCCTCACACCCGACCAGAGCCCCTCCTGCCCCCAGGAGCCCCACCCCGCCACCATCCCCAGGAGCCACGCCCCGGCCCACTGAGCTATGCTCAGGTGGTGAGAAGAGCAGCAGACCCCCCACCTACCCTTCCAACCTCCAACCCCACCCCTACACCTCCAGACAACCAGCTGAGAGACATCCAGCACATGCTCAGCCTGCTCTGCTCCCACCTGATAGGCCAAACACAGCAGACAACCCTAGAGTATTTACTTATCCATTTTATTTTATTATTATTATTCAATCATTTTATTTTTTTAAATTATTATTATATATTATTGTACATATTTACTTATTTATTTATTCATCCATCTTAAAGGGTTATAATATTATTAGATCCAAACTCCTGATGTCTAAAATGTTCTAAAACTGATCTCTTCGTTGACAATGGGACTGGAAGTTGGTCTCATTTTAACACAGAATGCGACATGTTGAGTTTTAAACCAATGACAGCTAAATCTCTTGTAATCTCATGTTGGAATATCCAGGGTCTGAGGTCTTTTGCTCTTGGCCTTAAGAGCAGGACCCCAGACTTTAAGAAAGAGTTAGAAAATGCAGATATTTTTTTTGCAGGAGACTTGGAATAGAGTAGACATGCCCACTGGTTGTCCTTTAGAATATAGAGAAATCATTTTCCCATCTACCAAACTGAAAAGTCTAAGCCAAGGCAGAGATTCAGGAGGGCTGTTGATCTGGTACAAGATGAACCTCACACACTCAATCGAATTAATCAAAAAAGGAGATTTTTCAATTTGGATCAAAATAAAAAAAGAGGTGGTCTCCACAGAAAGAGACATATTCATGTGTACAGCCCATATCCCCCCATCAGAGTCCCCTTATTATAATGAAAACAGCTTCTCCGTCCTTGAAGATGAAATCAGCTTCTACCAGACACAAGGAAACGTGCTGATCTGTGGTGACCTTTGCCCAGAACAGGCGCAGAATCAAATCTGATCAATGCACAGGGAGACAAACACATACCTGGCCAGATCAGCATCCTCTCCTTCACACCAAAACAGGAACAACTTTGACAAAACAGTCAACAGAAACGGGCAGCAACTGCTGCAGTTGTGTTGTACACTGGGTCTGTACATCGCCAACGGTCGGCTTCGAGGAGACTCCTTTGGTCTCTACACTCACAGCTCTCCTCTTGGCAACAGCACTGTGGACTACAGCATTACAGACCTGGAGCCCTTCAGTGTAAGAGCATTCACTGTCAGCCCCTCACACCCTTATCTGATCACAGCAAAATCACCTTATACATTAGTCAGATTGGTTTTAGACCACAACACAGAGCCACATCTACACCCTCCAGAAAGGGAGTCCAGCCAGCTGGTCCACAGGCTGAGCTCCAACAGCACCGGGCACCAAGACCGCCCTCACACCATCCAGCCCAACCAAATTATAGCAAAAGAAAAAGACAATTACATCAACTATTGGACATCAACAACCAAAACCCAAAGCAAACTCCAATGCTATTTGACCCTAAACAGACAATACTCCATGGCAGATCATCTGAGCTCTGCAACTGACCCGAGACTGAGGAAAACACTGACTCTGTACAGACTCAGCGACCACAGCCGGGCCTTAGAGAGCAGCAGACACAGACAGACCCGGCTGCCCAGAGAGGACCTGATATACTGTTTATTAATGTTGTTATTATTGCTTTTATTGTTATTATCATTATTATCATCATCGTTATCATTGATATCATTATTGTCAAAATAATCTGTAATCCTGTCTGCTTTGGCAATATTGTGAACCACAGTCATGCCAATGAAGCTCGTTGAAATTGAAATTGAAAATTGAAATTGAGACAGAGAGTGCCCATATGGGCTTCTTGTTTGTTTGTTTGTTTTGGGTTTTTGTTCTTGATCTGTTTAATGCTGTTTTTTTTTTACATTTCACTCCTACCATATTGTATTAATATATTGTTGTTAATTGTATATATATGTATATACACCAGTAAAGGTTAATTCTTCTTTTAGTAGAGTCGTCTTTTAGTGTTCATGTCCACCACCCACTGATGTCTTTTCTTGATGCATTTTATTGAGCCACTGGTCAAATAAGCATCTGAGTTCTCATTATATTGCAAAAGGTGACATTCTTTTTCACAAAGGAAACAAACAGATAAGCCTGTAATCATATGTATTAATGAAAATATGATAAACCTCTCTGTAATTCAAATGTTCAATACCAGCACATTGTGAAACAGAAATCTCAAAATGATCTGTGTGGTCATTACATTGCAAGGAACAGCACTAACCCATCATTATCTAAATGAGGCAACCTGCACAGTCATCTGTGTGTGTTGGTACATTTACCACTGATAAAAGAGAACAAACACTGTCATAAAATAACAAAAACAAGATAAATGAAATTAGATGAGATGAAATTAATGAGATAAACTCCTAACGACAAGATTTGAATAAAATAATGTGTTTAGCTCTTTGGATGACAGTAAAACCTGCTTCAGTTCCATGCTGCAGTCTCTGTTGCACCACATTAAGTCAATGTATGTGCTACATTTTCAAAAGTCTGTTGCCCAGTGTGTCATGGGTTTTCTGTGGTGTCCATCGTTAGTCAGGAAAATCCTGACTTTGAAGCGTTTCTCTACTTGGAGTCTCCCAGCAGGTGGACAATGAGTTCATACGTGGAGAGGACGATGGCTGTGTTAGGGATCTGTCTAATTAGCTGTGGAATGAGTCCTCTATAAAAAGCTGCATAGCCTTCCTCCACTGCTATTAACTTCCCTGTCTGGAAGAAATACTTGTACTTGCTGCCCTCCTCACGCAGCCTTGTCCGAATGACCTCTGTGGAGAAAAGAAAAGGAGAAAGAAAGGATTACTCATTTAAATAAATACTTCTCCCTGACAGAAGGTTGTTTTGTTGCAAGAAACTAACAAATGGGCAAGTGTTCACCGTGTGGGTAGGCTATGCAGGACGCACAGCCCTTTGAAACAGCAGCTGCCAACATCAGACTGAGGAAGTCCGAAGGTCTTTTCTCACTTTCACCATTCAGGGAGATGAACTGGTTCTTGGCGAGGTTTTTCTTCAGTGTCTCGTACATGAGGAAGCAGATCATGGTCTCCGAGATCCCAGCATAAGCTGCAGTCAGGCCTCTATAGAAGCCTCGAACCCCTTCCATTCTGTAAACATAGCGAGCACACTGCAGTGCATTCATCTTCTTCTCTCCTCGGGCTCTGAAAGGTCGAACAAATTGGGCTCATTAGTGACAAAATCCCACTTGATCTGATATACATTTTTTGAGAAAAGCCGCACTTTTCTAGCACTGCTTCCTCTTTAAATGACCAAAATTGGAACCTGTTTGTTTTCTGTTTATTGTCCTAGCGATAGTGAACGGTCATTCCTGTAAAGAACCACATGAAATCCTGCAGTTTCCTGATTGGTTTGAATGAATAACTAGTCTTTTTGTTGCGCTCATTTGTAAAGCCACCATTTTGTGCTGCTGCAGGATGTGTTCTTCCAACACAGGGGTGGAAAGTCTTGTTTCTGTGACCTCACATGATACTACTGCCCTGTACTCGCTAAGGTAAATATAGACTCTTCCTCCGCACACAGGACACTGCGTCAGCACTGTGTATTTATGGTTACATGGTTACATGCTCAGTCTCACGGACAGCATAACCCAAGGTCAGTGCTGTGAAGGGGGCATCAGCTAAAAGGTCACAGTATGTGGTGGACATTCTCACCTGCCAAGTCCCTAAAATAAGTCAGTTTGTTTTATACAGATCTTAAAAGGCAGAATGAGTAGGATTTTCTAATCCTTTTCGTTATAAAAATAACAACTTTGTTATAATTCGCTGTTTTTTTGGACATGTCTGAGCATCAACCTTTTGGCAGTGGGTGTGGAGCTCTGAGCCAATAACAGGGTGCAAGGATCAGTGCTGAGGGAAGGAGGAGGGGCCAGTTTTGACTTTGATTAAGTCTGCCTTTACAACCGAACTCTAAGTACACAGAGGGCAGGTGAAATTACGAGTGCACATACTTTTTCTCCAGCTGCATCCTGGTCTTCACCATCCAGATGGGGTTCATCAGAGAGTTGGTAATGAAAGCTGAGGAGGCACATTCAGTTTTACACTTTATAGTGACATAAGATCCATTTCATGCCCTCAATGTAATGCATACTGAATTTGGATTCAAGTGCTTGTCCACTCAGATTCACTGAAAGAAATTACAGCAGGATCAGCATCTGAAAAATACTTCTACTTCATACGAAATGATTATAATATTCACAAAGGATTTAATGTTCATTTTTTTAGACTATACAGAGGATCATGTTGGCATTGTGTTATTTCATCCACAGGTTAGACAGAACATTATAGGAATTCATCTTTTTTCAGGGCACTCGATTGTTTTTGCTCACCTGCAACACCAGCAGAGGACATGTGCACCAGACCACTGTTGGGGACAAACATCTCATTGAACGTCTCTTTGGATTTCGAGTATGCAGCGAAGTAAATGGCTCTGAAACACATAGAACAGACTGGTGAGGACTCTACAGAGGCAGGTGTAAAGATTTTGACACAAAGTGCATAAATCTGGCTGCGGTTTTATAGCAGCTGGGCAATTATGTAAATCATTCCGTCTGGACTGGTGTTGCCCTTTGACAGTGTATCCAGCGGTCTGTTTCCCCGCTGCCAGCTCTCTCCATTTGGCTTTTGGAACAAACTGTCACTGCACCAGAATGGGCTGAATAAGCATCACAGATGCCGACAGAGCTGCTCTGAATGTGAGCCGGTCCAAGTTGGCCAGTGAAACAGAGGGGCAATGGAATGACTGAGCAGAGGATCATGCTGCAGCTACTCATTAACCATGGGGAATTATACGCAATTGGTGACCTTTTTCAGTCTCAACATCTGCTCAACATTTGGTGGGAAAACCATTAGTATTGTTCATCTTACATTGACTTCCACCACAATGAAGCCTGAGGGAACAGGGCAAAGTACTGATCGTTTATTGACACCAAGAATGGAACAAGATGACATCGACATTAAATCCAAATAAAACTGACCTTTCATGATGACTTGTGTTAAGGTTCAGATCAATTATTTCCCAGCTGTTGAAACTCAAACCTCCTCCAAAACACAGTGCCTTATTTGTCTCATGTAATGAAAATAGTCAATTAAATACAAATATGGAGGCCTGCTAACACTGACAGATGTTGTGGTCTACACAAACATAAAAGCAGACACACAATACTCTGTAAAGCTAGGGAGGTCTGCCCAGAAGTTGTTGCAATGACAACAGCTTCCTGTTTATACAGTGAGTAAATGCCTTCTACCATTACAATGAAAAATATAAACAGAACTTCCTCCTGTGTTCTCTTTGGTTAGTAGCCTGAGAAATCATCAGTCTGCCTTACTTTGTGACCGTCTCAGTATGGACTGATCAATTACAGGCATCAATATCTAGCATCTTCTAAGGTAATCAGAAGGGTTTATTTTTTTGTCTGATTGCAAATAATATACATTTGAAAATATTTTGCCTTCGATCTCTTAGAGCAGCCCACAACACCACCAGTAATCTGAAATGGCAAAGTAGCTAGTAACCAAAGGTATCCAATAAATGTAGTGGAGTGGAAATATAAGCAGCAGAAAATTAAAATACTCCAGTACAAGTACATGAAAAATGTATTTAGTTACATTCAAATGCTGGTTGCTGTTATTATCTAAATATCTGTACTGTGTTACCATTCACATTATTTCGGCTTTACCATGACTGTTTTTATCCTACTTCCAAACATTTTATTTATATAGTAGGATTACTCAGGTGTAAATAAAGGTTGACTGATTTCATAATGCCGACTCATTTACCAGCCATTAAAAAAAAAAAAAAAAAAAACCTTATCATTCCCTACTTCCTGACCACTGGTTCATCTGTTGTTTGTGGCTACAAAAAGACTTCTTTGTGTTTTGTCAATAACCTGTACACCAACAGGAAGGTATCATTAACACAGAGATTGCAACATAGATCCAGCTCTTTATTAAGCAAAGCTGCTCTGGGTAATGACAACATAGACACAACTGAGCCACTAAAACATGTGCGCACTGTTTTCACTGTACCTTGAGGGGGCGACGCCAACGAGGTTCGGCCCAAGGCCACGGAAAAGTGATCTTGGTCCCTCTTTTTCAAGGATTGATCTAAAACAAAATTTAAAAACAGCCATCAATTTTTGTTTTAAAGAACACCAACACATTTACAGATGTATTAATTTACACCACCACTGTACATGTTGACCTCAGTCTACATATATTTTACAGCAAAGGTCTTTGGAAGGATTCTCCCCAAGTCATTTAGGGCAATGAGTACAAGAATGACCTCTTTTCATGTCAAAGTAGCATCCAATATCAACCTCCAGAAAAGACTTATTTTAGTTTAAAACCTGTAAATGAAAAGATAGTTCCTAAGCAGCTCTGAAAAATCAATCTGTATCCGACAAGGCAGCTGCAATACAGGCATAAGACCTTAATTAACAAGGAAATATTGTTCTCCAATGTCAGAATCTCCGCAGGCAGTGTAACTGTTTTTCTGTAAAGATACAACAGACACTAGTCCAGACCAGTCTTTGTCCCCAGTCAGTGTTACATCACACTTTCTCCTTGGCACACTGAGCCTGTCTGTAGTCTTCCCTAACCTAACCAAACTCATACAAGCTCTGTTTTTACAGACACCAAAACATTTCATGTGTATCTTAAAGCCTGAAAGAAAAACACGTTGTATGTCATCACAAACAGCTGGTTAAAGTCACTAAATACCACCAGGATACTGTGAGCTTAATCCTCGCTTTAATGAGAGACAGGATTAGAGGCATTAATTTCAAGACTATGAAGACAAAACGCAAATGAAAGGCTCTCTGAAGTACTTTAAAAGGACCAAAGCACAAGAACTGCGCAGGGCTTTATACAATCATTCCTAGCAAAGTGTGTTGTTTTTACAAATTTGTTTTTGTTGTATTTTTTTAAAGCGAAAATCTTTAGGCTATAATTATGTAATTACAAAAGTCACAAACTGACAGTCATGCTCCTCCCAAAAGGGTTACCTGTTAAACTGTGTACCATCTGTGAGGAACACTTTGTTATTTAAGAAAAATACCCTGACAGACAGCCCACATAAACAAACATCTTACCGTAGGACCTGCAGCGGCCCAGGTGTAACAGTCCCCGGTCGGATAACCCTGGTGCGACTTAAGGCGCCGAGCTGGGCCTGGAAGACGGGTCTTAGCGTGACGCCAGAGGACTGCAACCGTGTCTTCAACACCTCCAGGGGGCAGGTCATGATGGCTCCAATCGTACCACTGCATCTGCAAATTGATCACAAACAGAAATCAGAATGGTGGGCAAACAGAAAAGGAAATGCCCCACCAAATACACTCACTCCCTTAAACTGTTCTTCTTGTTCTTGCAAGGTTACTCATATCAGCTTTGACTGTGGAGAGGGATGTTTCCATTGTAACACAGCTGAAAGCTATGAACAATAAAGGTCAAAGACCAGTGTCTTGTGCTGGAGTAAAAATACTCCAGAGCTAACCCAACACATCTGCTGCACAGTTCTGTCCCAGATGCTCTAATTGCACATCAAGAGTTTTTTTGCCTGTCCCCCCCCAAAACACTGATTATACTAAGCCTCTGTAGTGTCCCGTGTCTAGAGGACAGAGTCAAATATATTAGCTGATTAAGCACCCAAGCTAATTCTCCGTTCACTGATCATCAGTGACCTACATCACCTATTTGTCTGTGAGAGAATAGAATCCACTTTGACTCAAGTATTCCAAATAACATAACCAAGCCTGACAGACAATATTGTAATAATGCATAATGCGTGTAAACAACTGATCATTGACACCAGAAAGAGGACATCCAAGATGGTTGGCCCCTGGAAATTACAGGTGTTTTGTTAAAGTTGTTGAAATTTTTAAAATAATTTCTGAGAAAAAAAAATCTTTTTACTATCAAATATATATTTTTTGCTATCAGGGTGAAAACATTTTTTTTCTCTCTCTTTCAAAAAAAAAGTGTTTCTCTCAAAATGATTTTCTTCTCTCTCTCTCAAAACCTAAGTCTTTGCTCCCGATGCAATTTCTTGCTCTCCTGTCAAGATTTTGCTCTCCCTGTGAAAATAATGTCATGGGCGGGGCCACGTTCTTATTGGCCAGTCGGGTGAGAATCGTCTTGGGAGGTGTGGTTTGACAATCCCGTCTGGAGAGGGGTCCTCGGACATGTCCGCTAACCAGGAAAAACATTGCGATCACCCTGCTCATCAATCCAAGTCATGTATATGTATGTTCATTTTGACGTGGCTTGAACACTACTATTCCACACAGAGATGCCAGGACTGCAACCTGCGAACAACTGTTAGACGAGCTCTACGGAGCACAGTGACAGTGTAGGTGACTGTGTCGATGCCTGTCCAAAAAAATGCAACTGTCAATAAATCTTCCAAAAGTGCATGCTGTCGGGCTCACTCTTTGTCGTGAATGTCTGTACTCACAAATAACTCATGGGTGGACCAGTCTGAGGCATTTTTTCACGCCGAGCGGCTCGAGAGCTGTGTGGACACCACTGTCAGTTGTGGCATTGAGTGCGCAGCGTCAAGGTTAACTTGTGACACCTGTTACCATCGAGTATTTCTTTCATTCCACACCACGTTCAAATGGTTACTGAATGAAAGCCATCGTTCCCAGCCGCATAAATCGTTATTAAGCTGAAGCCAAGTCGATGTGAAAACTGTATATACTGTCATACAGCCTGCTCATCAAATAGTCTGCAGAATATGTTGACATCCAGCCCCAACTCAGTGTGAGGTCAGTCAGCTGTGGCAACGCGTGAGGCGACCAGATCAACCTGTGACACAAACACCTGGAGCAACCGTCGACCATGGTTCATAGGAAAGCCCAGACATGTATCTCACTCTTCTCAAGGGATAACGTTTTAGAAGGTTGGCTGTGTTCCCCACTGGTCATCATTTACAACCACCAAATCAACCCATGGGCAACACACCAGCCCTGTGTTACAGCAGAAAACAAATCCAACATGTCAACATTGTGGACAATATTACATTTTTATCCTCAGCGACATACAGCAATCAACACCCAGGCTTGAGCATAAAATACAATGCTGTTAACTCGGCATCATTCAATTAATCACAACTTGATGAAAACAGATACAATTCTGTGTGTAGGCTGAACATTTTACATCTGAGAATATCAGAATCACTGTAGGCCTAAAACAGTGATAATGATTAAAAAAAAGAAACAAAGATTCACGACAAAGAGTTAGCCCAACAACGTGCACTTTTGGAAGATTTATTGACAGTTGCGTTTTTTGGACAGGCATCGACAGGCATCAAAATGAACATGCATATACATGACTGGGATTGATGAGCAGGGTGATCGCAATGTTTTTCCTGGTTAGCGGAAATGTCCGAGGACCCCTCTCCAGCCGGGATTGTCAAACCACACCTCCCAAGACGATTCTCACCCGACTGGCCAATAAGAACGTGGCCCCGCCCATGACATTATTTTCACAGGGAGAGCAAAATCTTGCATAGAGAGCAAAGACAAAACACTTTTGAGAGAAAATGTTTTCACACTGATAGCAGAAAATATGTATTTGAGAGCAAAAAAAAAGTATTGAGATTTTTATTCTCAGAAATAATTTTAAAAATTTCAAATTTTTATTTCTTTATGTTCTATGAGAAAATGCTTTCTCTCAAAACTTTTTTTTTAGTTTCAAATATTATTATTCTTTGCTATTGGTGTGAAAAGTTTTTCTCTCAAATATATTTTTTCTCTCATAAAATGCTTTCTGCTATCAGTGTGATAACTTTTTCTCAAAAACTTTCCTTTTTCTCTCAAATCATTTGTTTTCTCGCATATTATAAAGACACAAATCTAACTCCATGGGCATACAGCTCGTTATATCACACTACTGCATATTTAAAAATCATTGAAGTTATTTTTATTTAGACTGGTGGTTACTGAGCGGTTGGCATCGCTAGCATGAACCCACCATTGAACCCAGCGAGTTAGCTCGTTAGCCTCAGTGTCATGTAACACTGGGGACCTAGCTAACCGCTAATGGTCTTGAGTTCGGTTACACGATATAGGTTCAGATTAAAGAGTATCACCTAAAAAGAAACGATGTCATTGGCAGTATGAATATGACCTTTCAAATAAAAACAATTAGCAGATGTCTAGCTAGCTGACTATATTCGAGAAGAAAGTGCTGCGCTATCAAGGGCTAGCTTGCATCTTGATAGCCGTTAGCATGCGGGCTAGCGGCTCTCGGCGCTAAAGACGCATAGGAGTAAATTCTATTAGGTTTCACATGGGCTTTTCAAAAGTACAAACCCAGTGTTAGCCTCCTCATGTTAACTGAATCTTTGGGCTATTAATAACGCTAGTCCGGGGGGCATTAATATGACTTAACTTACCCTCCAGCGAACAGATGCAGCAGCGTGTCTGTCTGTGCCATCCTTCTCTTTGTTTTCAAACAGCCACCAATATTCGTGTTGTAACCTCTGTAAAAATGGAAAGAAAGAGCACAGGGCCGTTTTTTTTACGATCCCAGTGCGCTGCCGTGCATCTCAGCCTCTATCAGCCTAGCGGAGCTGTCGGCGGTGGAGCGGGCAGAGCTGCAGTGGCCGGCCGCGGGTGTTGTCTGTGACGTAGGAACATGTGCTCGCCACCTGGCGTCCTGCCCTACTTGGTGCTGTTGCACAATTATTACAAGCAGCAAAAGGTCAAAAACAACCGGGCAACAACACCCGAAGCCCGGCTGGTAAACCATGCAGCATACAATACATGAAAAGGTACAAGCCTGAACGCAATAAAAAACAATCACATGCTTAGAGGGTCCGTGTATCTTTTGGTCATTCGAATTTCCTTTCAGAAACGGGTATTAAAAAACAAACAAAAATATATATATATTTTTTTTTTCGTTTTAAAATACAAAAATTACAATTGAAATACAAGGCTGAGTGAAATTTAAAAAAAAAGATTTGATTTTCATTTTCAATTTCATATAACAAAAATAAAATCACTAGAAAACAGAAACGGAAAAAAGGCCTGTTTTTTCATATTCTGAGACCGGATGTTATCATTTACAGGACAGTGCTGTGTAGAACAAACAGCAGGGACAAAGGTATGTTTTAACCGTTTGTTTATGGTATAAATGACACACGCCGAAACCAGAAACAGCTGGCTTTTTTCGTTTTTCTAATTTAGGGAAAAAAAACAGAAATCACCAATTCACCTTGATTTCTTGGTGGGCCTTTGGCACCCCATTGCTTCTGATTGGCTAAAGGGCTCTATCAATTATATTTCTGCTGTGCTCTTGACTGTTAATGTGCAGCTGATAGACTAAAACACACCATGTCTGTTGAGAAAATGAAAGTACTATCCTACGTTTTCTGAAGGATGCGCTGTGAACAGTGACGTCTGCTCTCAATAATTGGAAATATCACTGGCATACAGCATGTGACAATGGGAAGTAGTTGCAAGAAATGACCAGCAGGTGTCGCACTATGCAAACCTTTTCATCAATAGGTATTTTTCTCTCAAAAAATACATGAAATTAAAACTGCA
>NW_023504087.1:120000-132500 GCF_904848185.1 Acanthopagrus latus
AACTGGGAGGAAAGTGGGACGGATTACCAGGGCCCTAATGGGGGAGGCGGCACTTGAAAGGCCTGAAATAAAAATGTTGTTGTTACTTTATTTTTTTATTTCAAAGTAATTAGTGTCATAACTAACTTAAAATTGGCAGAATAAATCGGATGAGAGACTTTACTCTGTATGAAAAAAAAACAGTGGCGGCTGTCTGAGGCCCCTCTCACCCCTCACAGTACATAATGGCTGAGTCCACACCTGCAGCTGCAGGTATAGAAGATGCCTCTCCAAACATCTTAACGAGCTGAGTGGCTGACAGCAACAGCAGTTGATAAGTGTCTCTCTAACCTCCTGGCTAAAACTTTTGCTATTATTTTCACATGATTGTTAATCAAAGAAAAGGGACGGTAGGATTCACACTTTGTGGAGGGCTGTTCTGGTTTTGATATTAAGGTTATAAGTGCATTCTGTAATGATGGTGGTAGCTCCCTCTTTTCAAGACATTCTTCACACATGTTCAATAAAGGAACCAACATCGTGCCCTTAAAGCTTTGATAGATTTCAATAGGTATACCGTCAGGCCCTGGTGCTTTCCCTCCTGTCATACTGTCTATGGCCTCTGATAGTTCACACGCTACAATTGGGGAGTTGAGCTCATTTTTTGTGCTTTCTGTCAGGACTGGTATTTCTATCTGATCCAGGAAGCTGTGGATCGTATGAGATGTGGCTGGAGTTTCTGATGTATACAATTTAGAATAGAATGTCTGAAAAGTACTGTTAATTTCTTGTGGATTAGTAATTGTTTTCCCTTCCTCTGACTTAATTTCCAAAATTGATCTTTCATTCTGTATTGATTTTAAACGCCAGGCCAGAAGTTTCCCTGGCTTCTCTCCCTGGTCACAGAACGTCTGTTTCACTTTCGTTATGCTATATAGTGCTTTATTTGTTGATAATTCCTTATATTGTGCTCTTAGAATGGCCAATCTCAATGTCTAATCTCTTTTGTAACGTTATGGTTGATTTCTGTCTCGAGTTCTTTAGTATCCTTTTCTAACTCTGTCAGTTTTGTTAGAGATACTGCTCGTATAACTGATCATTTGCCCTCGTGTATAGGCCTTAAATGCCTCCCACCTCGTAGATGCAGATGTTTGGGTAGTGTTCATTTAGAGTAAACATCAATATGGGCTCCAACAAATTTTAAGAACTCATTATCATGTAGCCATCGAGGGCTTAATCGCCATATGGTTGGGCCCTTGGTGGCTGCCTTTACAGTGTAATTGATTAGTAGTAGCGCATGATCTGAAATGACGATTCCTTTGTATACAGAGTCGTTCACATTGGCTGTCATAGGCTTAGAAATGAGGAAGTAGTCGATGCGGGAGTAAATGTTAACTACTTTATGCTAACTCACCCATAAAGTGTTGTATTGTCTTCCTACTCTGCATATGTGAGGTGCCCACACCTGATGACTTGTAGGATTGTAGGATTCAGCGTGCAGTTAAAGTCTCCTGCCATACAAATGTGACCATGTAGCATTGATAAAGTTAAAAACAAGCTATTATAAAACTGTATATCATCGCTGTTAGGACCATATAGACATACTAAATTAATGTCTTGATTTAATAAAGAACCCTGGACGATAACAAATCTGCCTGCAGTATCCTGTATGATATTAATGACCCTCAGTGGAACAGATGAGTGTACAAGTATTGCCACCCCTCTTGCATGAGAGGAGAATGGGGCCGATATGACTTGACCTTGCCACCTTCTTTTTTAAGGGGGTATATTCACTGGAAACTAAGTGGGTTTCTATCTGTGTTTTAGGCTGCTTCAACCTGGACACTACTTGTTTTAATTCCACTATCTTCCTCTTCCTTTATTTTAGTATATATATAGTAATATAGTAATAAACCATAGTAATAAATATAGTAATAAGCCAGGAAATAAGCCTGATCCTCTAGAGGGCAGTATCACAGCCAGTACTATGAGAAGAAAAAAACAAGAAAACCAAAGATAAGTCGGACGTGCTCTGACGGATTTCATATTCATGCGGATGAAAACTGCAATGTTAATATGTGAGCCTGTATGGTTAGTCTTTTGTTAGTAGCCTGCCTGACAGGCCAGCGTCTATGTTAACCTCCAAGCTCGTCATCGATCAGGCAAAGAGCTCACCAGGACTGTCTCCGGGAAATCAGCGTCGGATATCTTATCACTCAGCCAGAGTTCCCTGGTACTTGCTGCGTTTCAGCTGATGACTCTTTCTGCGCGTCGTGGTTGGTGTTCGCCTTCTTCATTTTTCGGATGAGTTCTTCAGCATGGGATGGGGAGGCGAAGTAGTGCCAGCTCTTGTTGTGTAGGATTCGCATTTTTGCCGGGAACATAAATCCATATTTCTCACACATTTGGCGCAGACTTTGTTTCACTCCCTCAAAAAGTTTCCTGTGTCTTTGGACTTCAGTGGAGAGATCCGGGAAAAACACGACACGGCCACCTTCGATTATGATTTCGTCTTTCAGACGCGCTGCTTTCATGACTCCATCTCTATCTCGATATGTCAGGAATTTCAGCAGAATAATCCGTGGCCGAATTCCATCCGACCCCCGCCGATCCTGGGTCAGCTCCGGCCTTTTCCCCAGTCTGTAGGCTTGCTCGATAATCAGCGGCTGTCCTGTTTCTGTGTCAAGTGCACTGGGAAGCCATGTCATCAAGAATGTACGGGCATCTCCATTCTCCGATCCTTCGGCTAATCCAACCAGCCTCAGACTGGAGCGGCGGCGTCGGTTTTCCAGCTCTTCCATCTGAGAGGTGAGTTTCTGGACTTTCCTCTGCGTGGTGTTGGCTAGAGCTGCTGGCGAAGTGATCCGGTCCGCCGCTGTTGGAAAAATCATTCCTCAGGGCTTGTATGGCCATTAACATCTGGCTCTCGTCGCGGTTAGCCTCAGCTTGAGTTAGCATGTCGCCAGGTGCCTGGTCCTCCACGTCCTCCTCCTGTAGGCTTTCAAAATCTGTCTTTTTGTCGTCTTCAGGAGGTCTGTTTCTCTGTCTGTTTTTTTTTTTTTTTTTTGACATTGTGCTGAATGTATCTTAGCAAATATTTTGGGTCGCAAATAGCTCAATTTGGATACTAAGAGATGGTAGAAATCAAGGACATTGGAACCGAGGGGACGGGGGGACGGGGTCCCGTCCCACATTTGTTCCACCCAAAACGTATACCATGCGGAAGAGAAAAATATTTTATTTTGAAATCTTCAACTCACTTGCTTTTATTATGAAATGGAACACAGCATCTTGTCAGCAGCCACCGGCCCTGGACAGGTCAGAAGTATTAAGATGAAAAGACAGCAGCAGCTCCGTTTAAAGACAGAGTCTACAATCCTGGAGAGCTAGCAAGATTTGAAAGTGGCGCCTCCTCTGAGTTCCACCCCCTCCCCCCCATCCCGTCAGTGCTCCGTCCACAGCAGTGGGACTCAGCAGGGAGAAGGAGACGACTTAGCTGACTCATTAACCATTCTCATGGCTAAAAACAACACAAAGAAGCTAACGTTAGCATTGGGCTAATACGAGCTACAAACAGCCCCTCACATGCCCCACTTGTCTCCACCACTCAAACGCTGCACCGATGTTGACTCGGGTCTGACTTCTTTCTTCATCCAGAGCCTTTTCTGTCGCAGCCTTGACGACGTCTCCAGTAGTCAGGTTCTTCTTGATCTGAGTCCATTTTTGACACAGTTGGAGCAGAGGCGAATACTCACGCACCCATGGCTTCCAGAACAGGTCAGCAAGATATTTCACCTGCTTCCATCTTCTGCATGGATATGAGTCCTGGTTGTTAAATAATCCTGGTGGCAGGATGGGCTGTTTCTTCATCAAAACCAAGTGCTCAATGGCTTCACGCAGTTCACACTCAGCGCCAACAAAGTTTTTCCCGTTGTCTGAACGTATGATGCATACATACAAAGCGACGTACTGCATTCAGGCAGGAGTCGGTGTCTAATGTGTGTGCACTGCTCTGATAGTAAGGCAGGTAAACAGTACGCCATATCTTTTGACTGTGCAATGGCCTTGCTTAATGTCAACTGGCCCAAAGTAGTCTACGCCGACATTTGTAAAGGGTGGTTTGTCAGGTAAGAGTCTGTGTTCAGGCAGGTCTGCCATGTTCTGCTCTTGTGCCTTGCCTCTGACTTTTCTGCAGGTTACACATCTTGACAGAAACTGTCCAGTTTGCTGAGGGAATCCAGTATCTCTGACGCAGCTGCGAGAGCATATAGTTCCTCCCACAGTGTCCAATCTTTTCATGAATATCTTGCAGAATCAGTGTTGAGTTCTTTGGGATTCTGACTGGATGCTTTGCATGATCTGGCATTGCTGATGCACAGATATGGCCTCCTATCCCTATTACTCCATCTTGAATCCTTGGATCAAGCATTGACAAATGACTACTCCTCTTCACATTTCTGCCTTTCTGTAGCATGAATATTTCTTCTTGAAACTGTTGGCCTTGGATGAATTTGATCATCTCCTTCTCTGCTCTCATCAAGTCTTCCACAGTCGCTGCTGATTTGTCGTAGTGTTTCCTCTGGTCCACCGTCTTCCTTTCACCGTTGAAATCTGCTTGTGAATGTGTTTTCTGCTTCTTGCTACGTTGAAGAAGCAAGTCCTTAAGCCAGAGAAACCATGCCACTGCTCTTTTCAGCTGAAACCAGCTCGAGTAGTGATTGATCAACTTGTTAACAGGATTTGTAACTTCAGCTGCCTGAGTGAGATGCACCGTCGCTGAATGTCTCACCTCGCTGTCTTCTCCCTCAATTTTCACTTCATCAGGTCTATGCGGCCACTGACACTCTGGACCTTTAAGGAACGCTGGACCATGAAACCAGCTTTGGTTTCTCATGAACTTGGCAGGCATAAGCCCCCTGGATGCACAGTCAGCTGGATTAACTGAGGTGCTGACATATCTCCATTGCTGAGGCGTTGTTGTCTCTCTGATGGTGGCAATACGGATTGCAACAAAGGTCTTGAAGCGAAGTGACTTATTTTCAGTGCACTTCAACACAGTTGTGCTGTCAGTCCAAAATATTGAATCAAGCAAGTCCATCTGAAGTTCTCTTTTTAACAGCTTGTCCATATCCACAGCTACAACTGCTGCCGTCAACTCCATGCTTGGAATAGTGGTCTGTTTCAGTGGGGCAACACGTGATTTTCCCATCATGAAAGCACAATGAACGCGTCCATCTTTATTGTCAGCCTCAAGTAAGAAACTGTTCCGTAACCATTTTCACTTGCATCAGCAAAGTGATGAAGCTGTGCTGTAGCAACAAGTCCAAAATCCTCTGGTTTTACACATCTGTCAACACTCAGCTCTGACAGCTGATGTAGCTCTTGTAGCCACATATTCCATCTTCGGCCAAGCTGTGGTGGAATTTCATCATCCCATGCAAGCCCTTCCTTACACAGGTGTTGCATGAGCATCTTTGCCGGCATGATTGTTGGAGCATAGAAGCCCAGCAGATCATAGAACACAGAACTTGTCACAGACAATATTCCTGGTCTTGTAACTGGTTTGTCTTTCAGATTGATCCTGAACTTGAGTAAGTCAGACTCAACACACCACAGCACTCCTAAAGCCCGTTCCACAGGAAGTGAGTCGTGAATAAGATCCAGGTCTCTAACCTCTTTGGCTCTCTCACAATCTGGGACAGAAGCAAGCAACACCCGGCTGTCGCTAGTCCACTTTGTCAGGTGAAATCCTCCACTAGCACATAGTTTTGTAAGATTTTCACACAGGTCACTGGCCTGAGCCTCAGTGGTGACTGATTTTAGGCCGTCACCAACATAGAAATTCTTTAGCACTGTATCCACTGCCTCAGGTGATGCGTTACAGCGATTTTCTTCTGCTGTTTGTCGAAGAGCGAAGTTGGCGCAGCTGGGGGAAGAAGGAGCTCCGAAAAGTTGAACAATCATCTTGAATTCAGTATTGTCACGATTTAAGTCCCCTTTTGGCCACCACAGGAAACACAGCAGGTCAGTATCTTTATCAGGAACCTTCACTTGATAATGCATTGCCTCAGTATCAGCCATCATAGCAACTGGTTCCTGTCTGAAGCGAGTCAGTACTCCTAACAGAGAGCTAGTCAAGTTTGGCCCTTGCAAAAGCTGACCATTTAAAGAGGTAGCTGGCGGTGCAGCTTCTTCTTTTGTGGGTGGTATACCCCATGAAGAGGAATATACCACACTTTACCATCTTGGCAGTTCAGGTGTGTTGTTGGTACCGCCACTGCATATCTTTAATTAAGCATGTCATTCATGAAACTTGTGTATTCTTCATGAAACACAGGATTCCTCTTCAGCTTGCTCTTGAGGTTTAACACTCGCTGTATCAATGGTTGTTTGGCATTTGGACATTTGTTTTCTTCATGGGAAGATCTATGTAGAAATGTCCATCCATGACGCATGCAGAGCGTGACACAGAATCCATGAAGTGATGAGCCTCCTGCGACATCTCTGATTTATCATCACAGTTGCTTTCTGGAAAGTCATGATTATATTGCTGTATGAGTAGTTGTTCCACATTCTCAACAGAAATTCTGTTGACTACAGCACACAGCAGTGCACAGTGTGCTGTCATCCACTGTGGTGTCACTTGGCTCCTTGAGCGGTCCGTTCAAAATCCATCCAACAGCAGTTTTTACTGCATATGGTCCATTGTTCTGGCTATGGATCACTTTGCATGGCTCTAAAACGTTATGCTCTTTGGTTCCTATGAGAAGTTCCACTTCTTTATCAATGAAAGGCAACTTCACTTCACTCAGATACGGCCATTTGTCAACATCTTTTTGCAATGGAATGTTATCTTTTGAAACAGGGATGCATTTTTTGTGTGAAGACTTTGGATAACTCAGTGAAATTGCTGTTCTCAAGACCACTGACTTCTAAACGTGTGAGGATGTAACTTTGCACTCTCCTTTTGGAATTGATGGTGCTCACCATAAGGTTGGCCTTTCGACCTTGAACATTCAGCTGCTTTGCTAATGCTTCAGTACAAAACGATGCAGAGAATATTATTGAATATTATTGGTTTGTTGAAGTAGCAAATATTAGTTATTCAAAATATTCAATATACATGTACTTCTTACTAACATTTTAAATTTGACAGAATATAAGCACGTTGTGCTTAGAGCATAAGCTGTACTGCTCAGGATGAATGAATGTGTGTGTGCATTTCCCAAAGGGCTGAATGTGATGTTTGAAGACCAGCAGAGAACCTTACTGTGGAAAGCAGGTAGGGAAGAAATCACTGTCTGCACCTTGTTGCTGTGCATTTGTTCAGTTGCCAGGTCAAAGGAAATGGACACTGAGTTAGACTGTGATTAGCTCCTCAGGCTGTGTTGCTTCTTGAAGCAGTTTGGAGATAATGTATCATAACAGAAAAATTAAAATGGCTGTGACTGTAACTGTGTGCATCTGTATGTGTGTGTGGTCAAGGTTTCAAAGGAAGGTCGAAGCAGGAGACCAGCCGTGTGGTAGAGGTAAGATCTTTAGCCCTAAAATGTCAATCATTACGTTCGGGTCGGGTCGGGCTCGGGCTTCTCTCTCGCTGACTTTTTTTAAAATAAATATATATTTATAAAAATGTATACTAAAACGATGTGTGGATACTAAACTAAGGAATACTTGTTGTAAATAAATAATTTGGATAAAACAGAGAAGGCGGCGCTGTAAGGTAATTGCTATATAACTACTACTAAACAGGAGGCGCAGAGCAAGAGCACGCTTTGCGCACGGCTTTGCGGACATTTCGTGAACGTAAAATACTATGGGATAAATTGAAATTTCGGGTTTGCTTCGGGCTCGGGCCTGCAAATCAAGTTAATTGGTCGGGCTCAGGCTGGGTCGGGCTTTAATGCCTGCGGGCCTGGGTCGGGTCGGGCTGGATTTTTTAGGCCCGATCTTACCTCTACCGTGTGGCCTGCGAATCCTGTTTTGTATGTACACAGAGAAGATTCCCCAGAAGGCCCGGGAGGAACTTTCACTCCCCCTGTGACGTACCACAATCTGCCCACAGACGATGACTGATATAAATGAGATTTAAGTTCCTAAAAGTGTTTTTTTTTTTTTTCTGTCTCGCTCTCTCTCTCTGTCTCATCCCACCTCTACTCTCAGGTCAAGGCTGACGTGTCCAGATGCTACCCTCTGCCGTGTGAGATCATGCAGTTCCACCTGATCCCTGAGCGCCGGGCTGTTCAAAGAGAGTTTTATCTGCACATCGGCCTCGTGATTCACATCGCACAGCTGCCTAAGCCCAAACCAGAACCTCAGCTGCCACATGTTGAGCAAGAGGCAGACACAGGTGGAGTAGGAGGCCCAGTGATTCTGCACCACAAACAGCCTGGAAGACAGAACTCTACTGAGGCCTCCACCTCAGATCTGTGCCACTGTGCTCCGACTCTGTGTCACCTCAGGGCCCTCCACGTGGTTTATGGCAGACACTTGACTGGTGTCAATCAGCTATCTGCTACCACCCATTCACACCCTTAAGCTCGTCACCGCACACACAGAGTACTTGATTTCAGAGTAACAGTAACGTCTTGTACAAGCTGCAGCGATACCTCCACTGGATAAAACTTTTGATAAACAGCCCTTATTATATTGCTGATGTGTTCAGATGGAATATGTTTCAAGGGAATAGATGAATATTCTAGACATTTTACGTTCATTCCAGCTGAACACACAGTACCAGTCAAAAGTCTGGACACACCTTCTCCTTCAGTGTTTTTTTCTTTATTTTTATTATCTTCAACATTGTAGTTTAATATTGACGACATCAAAACTAAGAAGGAACACATGGAATTATGTAGTAAACAAAAAAGTGTTAAACAAAGCAGAATATGTTTTATATTTTAGATTCTTCAAAGTAGCCACCTTTTGCTGTGATGACAGCTTTGCACACTCTTGGTATTCTCTCAATCAGCTTCATGAGGCAGTCACCTGGAATGGTTTTCAATTAACAGATGTTCCTTGTCGAGAGTATTTGTGGAATTTCTTGCCTTCTTAATGTGTTTGAGACCATCAGTTGCCATTTCTCTTTACTCTTCTCTACTACTTACTCTACTACTTCTCTTTCCAGGTGACTACTAAAATATAAAACAGTCTGGTTTGTTTAACACTTTTTTGTTTACTACATAATTCCATAAGTGTTCCTTCATAGTTTTGATGACTTCAATATTAATCTACAATGTAGAAAATAATAAAAATGAAGAAAAACCATTGAATGAGAAGGTGTGTCCAAACTTTTGACTGGTACTGTATATGTGAAATAACTCAATATGATTTGCTTGTATAATTTGTTTTCACAAAATAATCCAATTGTTTTACATGTCATAATTAGATGTAGTGATGTCATGCAGCCAGCTTTGTCTACCTGGTTTTACTGAATGGCCTTTGTGTGAAGCCATTTAGGGCAAAGAAACCTTTAAGACCCGGCAATTAATTTTTGTCCTCTGTAGTTGTCATGACACTGGGGTCTTTATTTAAAAAAAACATGCATGCAGTTTATTTGAGTCCAGTTGTCCTGTGTAAAGCACATCCTGGGCTTTCTAGTGATGTAACACACAAGGGGCGTGGTCAACAGAGTTCATCTTCTGTCTTTTCACAATGATGGGAATTGCAACCAACACATTTTATGGCAGTAAGGGAGTTAAGTGATCAGATTTATAAAGAAATATTGTTTCTGTTTATCCTGAGGATGTTGCTCTTCATTTATGAGAGTCTTAACTATATTATATGATGATAGAAGCTTAGAAGTGCATGTTAACGTTAAGCCTTTCAAAATACACATTTTAACCCTTGTCCTTTGTGCGGGACAGTGGGACTTGCTTCATCTCATTTCCAACCATTTTCCATACTTCAGGAAACAGAGGCAGGGAAGATTTTGTTTAAGATTATTTAGGGAAAGTGAGCCATTGAGCTGTCAGGAGACGAAGAGGAAGAGAGCAAGGCAGTAGAGCAGGTTTAAAATGTGTTTTTTATTTGTTTCCAATATTCATCAAATGAGAATGAATTACCAAATCATGCCTTGTATTGTACTTTTTGTGGAAAAGAATGACCCTGATGTCCACTACAAGGGACAGGTGATAAACAATAAATCAATAACATGTTTGAGAAAATCATCTTGGTGATATGTTTATTGTCATGTCATGTCATTATCCGTAACCGCTTATCCCTTTCCATGGGGTCGCGGGATGTTGTTGCTGGAGCCAATCCCAGCCTTGTCTCAGGGCGAGGGCAGGGTGCTCCCTGGACAAGTTGATATGTTTATTACATCCCAATTAATTAGATTATGTACAAAAACATGTTTTTCTTCCCGGTCTCAGGAGGACATGCTGACCTTGCATGTCACATGTAGGGCTCTGGCTATCATTTTTATTGCTTTCTTTGATTGTTTATTGCCAAGTGTGGCCCGATGGTCGTAGTGAAGGCCCAGGGTGCAGGGCCACAGTTCGCAACTCACTGAGTTGGTAATAATTTTGTCCAGGATGTCCAGATGTTACACATCCACATGTCTCACGCCTAGAAAGGAGTTAGTCTGTGTGTTATTTGCTTGTTCTTGACATTCCCGTCAGTGTTTTTCTATACCTTATTCATGTCCACTGCTCAGAGATCAGATGAGGTTCAGCTGGAAACTAACACTGGTGAGGGTGATGCAGGGTGAGCCAGCACTGCAGAGTTGCAGGTAGGTGCTGTTATGAAGGGTGAGGTGATTTTAGTCTGTCGATCATGAGAGGAAGGTTTGAACATGATAAGAAGTGAGCACGGTTGAATTTAAACAATAATATACAAAGCATGACTCTGATATTGCACTAGCTTTCCCATCAGTATTTTTCTATAACTTATGGTTGAAGTTGGACAGAAGGTCACTTTCAGTGCAGCTTTCTATGTTTCGCCTGAACTACTCATTTAGCAACAGAGCAGAGGCTGCAGGGATCATTCCTGGATTGCCTGTAGAGGTACGTAAACTATTTGGGCAAGTGTAAAACCTGGTCAGGCTGCTTTTGGTTGTCCCTGTTTCATCCTCTGACGCAGAGAGAAGTTTTAGTGTCCTCGGCAGGCTCAAAACTTGGCTCCGGTCCACAATGACTCAACACAGACATCAACATGTTGCTGTCTGTCATGTCCATCAGGATAAACTTGATTTACTTCACAAGAAGTCAATTTGCAAACAATTTGTGGCTTAGGAGGAAAACTGTTTTTGTCTCTTTTGCCTAGGCCAGTGATTTTCAACCTTTTGTGTGCCATAACACACGTTTGACACTGAAAAAAACACACGGCACGCAGATGATTGAATGCAGGACTGTACAGTGCTATCCAACTGTAATTTGTGACAGAAAACTACACAGGAATTGATATTTATCAGTTCATTACGTCTATTCTAATGTCTTTTTCGTTTACCTTTACCTTCACACGCCAGTTAGTTAGTGGAAATGTGGAAGGATATCACACTTGGCAGTAAAAAACAAGTGTTTTTATATGTTAAAAATGTAACCTTTGCCTGTATCTGTGTCTGTTCATTGAGGCATAAGATGCAACTAAGAAAAGAAAATGTATTCAGAAAATCTGAATTCAAATTTTGATCAGTGTTCGTCAGTGTAGTTAATTTATGACATAATTCTTTTCAAACCATCAACAGATCTGTCAGGTTTCCGATGTGTGTGTGTGTGTGTCCAGATGTTAAACTCGTTCCTACACCCCAGGTAGAAATATATTAATTTCATCGGAGCCTAGCCCCACACGTCCGCTAGGTTGCGTGTCATAACCGGAAGCCCGGGATGAGAAAGTTGATACCAGCTAAAACAAGCAGCCATTTAGCTTTGCATAGCAAACAAAGTTGGCCCACCTTGAGCTAACCAGCCAAAGATAGCCATAGTTAGCAGCAGTCAGTGGTTACTCTGGTGAGATGCTATCACCTGTTGTTTGGAGAATGAACTCACGAGGCTGTCAATTCTTACATGTTGCTCCTTAAACTTAAGGCAGGCCTACGTAGTTATATACTAGTAGATGTTACATGTTTGTCTTGCTCCAGATCTATTTTTTTAAGGGCACCATGTAGCTTTGGAGGAGAAGTTCAAAGTCAGAATTTTGATATTCACAATATTAATGAGGTAATAATACAAGCTGCTCTCAGAAGTAAATAAGGTCACCAGAACGCTGTTTGAAGCTACGTGTAGAAAGGTGGCAGGGTAAATGAAATGTGAACAAAGTGAAACAGTATGGAATTATGTTGTCCTTTAAGGTCACTTTGTACATTCAGTTGATTCAGTCATGAAAACAAAAAGTGTCTTTATTAAATTAGTTTATGCATAAAAAGTAATTGAAGAATTTTCAAATTGAATTTCAAAAATATTTAGGCTACAAGTATTGACAGCTAAATAAAGAAATGCCTTGCAAAGCTTATTCATGCCTTAACAGCTCGTTCCTTGGTACATTGAGAGACTGAATGTATTATCTGACCTAGAATCAGCTCA
>NW_023504087.1:135000-142197 GCF_904848185.1 Acanthopagrus latus
GATAGAAAAGCTGAGAATTTGCGTACACACATTTGAAAATGTTCTTTACAGTCATAACCTACCAAATAAAAACATAGTTAAATTATGGTATTCAACTCTGAATGATAGCATTGGCAATGAATTTGATGCTTGTGCAAAGAAATGGGCCAGAGATCTGCATAAACGAGAGGAAGAGCTGTCCTTGAACAGAGAGAGAAAAATGCAAGACAACCTTTTCCATGTATAAAAAATAAACTAAGACAATTCAAAATACTCAACAGATTATACCACACACCGTCAAAACTACACTATATTACCAAAAGTATTCGCTCACCCATTCAAATGATCAGAATCAGGTGTTCTAATCACTTGGCCTGGCCCCAGGTGTATAAATTCAAGCACTCAGGCATGCAGACTGTGAAACAAGACATTTGTGAAAGAATGGGCCGCTCTCAGGAGCTCAGTGAATTCCAGCGTGGAACTGTCATAGGATGCCACTTGTGCAACAAATCCAGTCGTGAAATTTCCTCGCTCCTAAATATTCCACAGTCAACTGTCAGCTCTATTATAACAAAATGGAAGCGTTTGGGAACAACAGCAACTCAGCCACGAAGTGGTAGGCCACGTAAAGTGACGGAGAGGGGTCAGCGGATGCTGAAGCGCATAGTGCAAAGAGGTCGCCGACTTTCTGCACAGTCAATTGCTAGAGAGCTACAAACTTCATGTGACCTTCAGATTAGCCCAAGTACAGTACGCAGAGAGCTTCATGGAATGGGTTTCCATGGCCGAGCAGCTGCAGCCAAGCCACACATCACCAAGTGCAATGCAAGGCGTCGGATGCAATGGTGTAAAGCACGCCGTCACTGGCCTCTAGAGCAGTGGAGACGCGTTCTCTGGAGTGATGAATCACGCTTTTCCATCTGGCAATCTGATGGACGAGTCTGGGTTTGGAGGTTGCCAGGAGAACGGTACATTTCAGATTGCATTGTGCCAACTGTGAAATTTGGTGGAGGAGGAATTATGGTATGGGGTTGTTTTTCAGGAGCTGGGCTTGGCCCCTTAGTTCCAGTGAAAGGAACATTGAATGCTTCAGGATACCAAAACATTTTGGACAATTCCATGCTCCCAACCTTGTGGGAACAGTTTGGAGCGGGCCCCTTCCTCTTCCAACATGACTGTGCACCAGTGCACAAAGCAAGGTCCATAAAGACGTGGATGACAGAGTCTGGTGTGGATGAACTTGACTGGCCTGCACAGAGTCCTGACCTGAACCCGATAGAACACCTTTGGGATGAATTAGAGCGGAGACTGAGAACCAGGCCTTCTCGACCAACATCAGTGTGTGACCTCACCAATGCGCTTTTGGAAGAATGGTCAAAAATTCCTATAAACACTCTCCTCAACCTTGTGGACAGTCTTCCCAGAAGAGTTGAAGCTGTAATAGCTGCAAAAGGTGGACCGACATCATATTGAATTCTATGAGTTAGGAATGGGATGGCACTTCAGTTCATAGAATGAGTAAAGGCAGGTGAGCGAATACTTTTGGTAATATAGTGTATTTACAAGAAGACAGGAAATGTCCAAAATGTGGCAAAACTGATGGAACTTTGTTTCATTTACTCTGGGATTGCCATAAAATAAAATAAATTTTGTTTGCCGTAACAAGACATGCTATGAACCACATCAACATAACTATTCCACTAACACCAGAGTCATGTATATTAGGAGATCTACATAATTTGAATAAAGTTCCACCAAAGGCCAAGAAAGTGTTCCTCTCTTTATGCATGATCACAAAAAAGGTGATCATCAACAACTGGATCTGAAATAAGCATTTCAATTTTAAAAGCTTTAAAAATACCTACAAAATCAACAGTACATGCTACAGTTTTGAAACGTTCACCAAACTATAGCCCCAATACTGCTGAAACTTTAGTCCACTTAAACTCATTACAAATTATGAAGTCCATCACTCAGTTTTTTTCGAAACCTGTAAAACTTATAAAACCTCTCCTCCTACAATTTTTGCTCAATTGTCACTAAACTTGCTAGAGAGCATCTTCAGACCGTCCTCCACAAAACTTGTTTCTCAGATTTTTTATTTATCAAAAATTAAGCCTACAGTGCATCAAAACGTTTGACTGTAAACAGCACTGCGAACATATACTCAAATTAAACATAATACTATCAAATTCTTGCTAAATGCATTTTCGATCTTCTTGAAAAATATTGAGAATATTTTGGAGTCCTGGTTGATGAAGTTTGGCAAATATCAGAATTTTATCTCAAAAACTGACTTTTTGAGAACATTTTGATTCTGTTCTCATGGGAAGAACTGGAGTCTATGTAAGAGTGACATTTTTAAACATCAGATTTTCTCTTATGAAGCAAAACACATGCTGTCAAGATGCAGGTTATGATTTGTGTTCAGGTAACAGAATTTCTGACATTTTGACCATTTTGGAAATCTGCCTTGACAGCTTGACATTAGCTCAGTGAGTTAGGAGCTGGTTCTTGGTGTCAGGGGTTGTGGGTTCGAGACCCAGCTAGGATGATGATGATGATGACAGATCAAAATGTCAGATGTCCTCAACATGAAACACAAGACTGTTGTCCTGATGGTGGCATCACAGCAAGCCTCTACGCTCAATAAAAACAAATATCTTGGACCGGACCGTGGGTGAAAGCTAACTAAATTTTGCATAAAGGTTCAGTCTCATGCCAGATTACCTCAGCTGTAAACCCAAGACAATAGTCCTGATGGTGGCGCTACAGCAAGCCTCTAAAGTTCAAAACATTGAAAATTCATAACAAATCAACCACAGCTTCAGAACTTTGATCAAACTGTAGCTTCAATATTGAAGAAACTTTTGTACATTCAAAGCTATTAATATTATGAAGTACATCACTCAGTTTTCTTTTTCAAAACTAAAACTTGTTAAACCTGTTTCCTCTCTCCTCCTGTGATTTATCAAAAATTGAGCCTCAAAAACTGAATTTTCACAGCATTTAAAATTTCATGTGAACAATTGGAGTCAATGCAATAATGACATAGCTAAACATCAGTTATTCACTTATGGAGCAAATCAGTCATTTTTAAAAACAAATTACCAACATCTCCATGCTGCAATTGTGTATTTTCAGATTTTTGTCTTGGTAACTGAATTGTTTTACAGTGGATTCAATTCAAATTAGCTCAGAGTGATAGATGACAGTCTTTGGTTCCAGAAGTTGTGAGTTCAAGCCTCAAGTGATCACAAATGAACATTGTTGTCAACTGTCTTGTCTTCCTATTCTCCTGTTTGCTGCTCAGAATTGCCTACATTTGCACAGCGTCTATAAGTTTGTTTTGTTTTTGATTGTTTTTCTTTCTTTATAGTACTATTATTATTATTTGGAATATGTTTGTGTGGGTTTAAGGACATATGTGTATGTATCTGCATTAATTAAAAAAAAAAAAATAGGTCCAGGCTTTACATATCGTATATAAGAGTAAAAATTCTTCTCTCTTCACTCTGTTACAGACTGTCCAAGCCTTCTGCGTGATGAAGAACTGGAAGACTTGGAAACAAAGAACAGCCGAGGGATCACGAGGAAGAGGAGGAGGGATGGAGAGGGGGAAGTGTTTAATCAAAGGGAGGATGAAGAGGCGGGAGGCGAGACAGGAAGTGAAAATAAGGATGAGGAGGACAAAGAAACACAAGCTGGCAGTAAACATGAGGTGACAGCGGTGAGCTTAGAGGACAGCTCGGCTCTGTCGGAGCCTCAGATTGGAGTGATGAACAGCTCTGAGCATTACTGTGCTCTTAGAATGAGTACTTTGTGGTTCTTATGTCTGCCTGCCTGTTGACATATTTTGTAAGCATAAAGCACAACTGTAAAATATGCAGTCATAAAATTTTACAGAGTTTGAAATTTGGCATGGTCCAAGCAAGGGTGCCAGAACTAGGGCGGGAGGAAGTAGGAACGGTGCCTATTAGCTCCCCACTGTGTGACCTGGATCCACATTTATTTCATTTATACTGAAACTCTCACCAAAAAGCAACCTAAGGTGATCCCTGAGTGCGACCTAACAGGAAGGAGAGTAATGGTGGACCGCTCCTCAAGCCTTCCTGTTAGGTCGCGCTCGGGATCGACCCTTTCTGTCTGCCATGACGACGGTGCGTCAAAGATACAGCTGCTAACGTGAGTTGTTCAAAAGCCTTCTTTTTAGTAAACTCTGCATACACAAACAGTGTTCTCAATGCTGGTGTTCATGTGTAGAGACCCTGGTGATACTACGAACAAAGTTTCATGTTGTGTCGAGCCTTCTTAGTGAATAATGATTTTGATGCTAGCGTAAAAATGCCCCTTAAACTCCCATTGAAAATGAGCTTGCCCGAAAACGTAAAGACGGTAAATCTCAAAGGTGCCTCCTTCATGGTAATTATGCTTTTACACAAAGGTTTCACTCATAAACAGTCACAAAAAAAGCCTAGGTTGCATTTTGGCGAGAGTTTTGCTTTATTTGCAGATAACTATCACATTTTCAATCATTCAACCTGTCAACTGTAGCGTAGCTGTTGTTTTTGGTCTGTCTGCGTACATATTGTTTCACTGCGATAGAGTCACAACTACAAAACCTGCCACTGTCGTTGCATTTGTGTAGTTGAGAACAAAATGAAGGGCCAAGCTGAAGATCTGAGCAAGGGGGCTGAAAGTCTGTCAGAATGTGGGGTCTACCCTGCCCACAATACAAAAGGTGGTGAATAGTTCAGTCTGAGAGTCAGGTGTGTTTAATACAAATAGTGGCTACATGTAGCCGTGTGCCACTGGCCTCAAGCAGAGAGAGGAGGAGGCTACAAAGCTAAGTAAGCTCACTCTTCAAACTCTAAATCCAGCTCCAGATCCAACTGATGCAATTTATTCATTTTATGAGACTCCATCTGGAGTCATGAAAGGTTTTATATCCAAACCTTTTCACTTACGCGATAGTACTCCCAAAGACCTGTAAACAGACTTTGATGTGTAAATTTGGTGGAGTTTCCCTTTACGTGGCTTTAAGGTTATAAAAAACGCAACGTCAGTCTGCTGCAGCTCCAGCAACAAACTCAGCTTTAGCTGAAATTTTCAGACACTGATGAGTACAATTTTGCATCTGTTATAGAGGGAAGGCATGAATGTAGTGTTATTGATATCAATACAATATATTGAGTTGTGTTCAAATTGGTTCATTTCAGCTTAGACCCAAATTCAGCCTGACAGCTTAGAGATATTTAGAAAGTTAAATTGCATAAACTTGAAAATAAACGCCTGTGGTTTTGAATAATGTTTGATTGCAGAGCAGCATGGCAGACATTTATGCATCTTCTAGTTAAGATCTCCATGTTACTCATTTGTCCCATATAATTACAGTGTGATGTGTATGGTATGATTAACACCTACAGTCTGCTGCAATGTTAATGATGTGGTTGTGAAAACAGCCTCCAGATTTAAATCTCTGGATCATTGTGTGATCTGGTGTTATATAAGTGGGCGAAAGACTTTCATTGAATCATTGGAATACGCACCTGCAGAATTTGATCATGACAAACTGTGTCAAATCATTACATCTGTAAATATGTGAGGGGGAATGTATTATAATAATTCATTATTATTTGCCAGTATAATTCACTGTACCTACACCATGAAATTTGCCAGTAATCTTTATTTTGTAAGTAGGCTCCGTTCACCACCCACAGCTGCAGTTAATCTTAAAGTCATATTATGAACAGCAAGAAATGTACATTTTCCTGATTTCAGGCTTCAGCTGCACTCATTGGAGAAATACAGCACGCAGAAAAGCAAACATAAACCGTACAAACATGCCTGTTTTGCTGTCCTGTGAGTCGGGTTGTGGATACAGCCAATTCATACAGAAAATGCTGTCAGTTAATTCATATATTACCAGGACATTAATTGTAACTCATGTATATATAGTATAGTATAGTATAGTATAGTATAGTATAGTAGTCCAAACAATGAATTGGTCAATCAAGAAAATAATTTCAGATCATTTAAAGATGAAACGATCATTATCTGCACCCTTGAGTGTAGATAACATGAGAGGAGCATAGACAAAACTGTAAATGAATTACTTGGTTTTGGAAGTTCTGAACCAGCTTTTATTTTGTTGCTACTTTTCACTTTGTTACTTTGCCTTCTGTGGGCTGAAACATTCAGTTGTGCCCTTTTTGCTGCACTTCAGTTGTGTTTTGGCAGACAAAGATCCCTGCTGGCTTTTAGTTTACACCTCATCTTTTTTCCACCCTCCAAACTTGAGTTCAGCTTTAAAGAAATGTGATTATTCACACTTCACAGTGCAAATAATTATCATTTTTAATCAGGCAATATTTGACTGAGATGAAGAGTACTGAGGCAATGTTTGTCTGGTAAATTGCAGATGGAGATAACCAGGTCTACTCCATCCAGCGCTCCATCCTCTACAGCACTACGGGTGGAGACCACAGCGTGAGCTTCTCTCAGGTGCCGGGGTCAGAGACTGTGGACAGCTGCCCACCGCCACCTGCAAAGAAGAAGAGAAAACGAATACCCTTCAGTGCTGGTAACTTAAGTGTCAGTTTATCCAGTGTTCAGGTTTGACTAAGCAAATAGTTGACCTCCATTTGGTGTGTGTGTGTTTGTGTACATTTGCATATGCCTGCAGATCAGTTAGTGTATTTAGAGGCCTTGTTCCTGGAGGACCAGTATCCTGATCTACAGAAGAAGAGGCTGATCGCTGCAGCACTTGGTGTCACACCTGAAAAAATGAGGGTTTGACACTTATTTTCCTGTTTTGATCCTCTGAGAGATGTCCCTTATCGATCCGTTCTATTGCTTATTTGATGATGTAACTCTAAGAACAGATTAAGTGCTTGGCAAACAGGGAGTTAAGTCTTACCCCTCTGTCTTGGGCTTGGTCTTGGACCACTTTCTCTCTCTGTCTCCTTCCATTTTCTCACAACCGTCCTCACATTCTCTCCAATATTGCATATTTTTATGTGCCAGATTTGGTTTCAGAACTGCAGGACAAAATTGAGGAAAGAGCAGAGCTCCATCACAGCAGAGGTTGAACACAGACAGAGTAGAGCTGGATATAACAGCAGCCCCACACATCAACCAGTTAACTCCACCATACCCACACAGGCACCTAACAGGTATCACAGTGTCATCTCTGTGTTTATGGAGTTTTTTGCTGTC